>NW_028126924.1:0-103824 GCF_965231255.1 Vanellus vanellus | reverse complement strand
AACCCTAACCCTAACCCTAACCCTAACCCTAACCCTAACCCTAACCCTAACCCTAACCCTAACCCCTAACCCTAACCCTAACCCTAACCCTAACCCTAACCCTAACCCTAACCCTAACCCTAACCCTAACCCTAACCCTAACCCTAACCCTAACCCTAACCCTAACCCTAACCCTAACCCTAACCCTAACCCCTAACCCTAACCCTAACCCTAACCCTAACCCTAACCCTAACCCTAACCCTAACCCTAACCCTAACCCTAACCCTAACCCTAACCCCTAACCCTAACCCTAACCCTAACCCTAACCCTAACCCTAACCCTAACCCTAACCCTAACCCTAAACCCTAACCCTAACCCTAACCCTAACCCTAACCCTAACCCTAACCCTAACCCTGGAACCTCTTCAAATGCCCCAGACAATTTGGCCCTCTCTGCTTTCCTGCGGACTCCATCCTCAAAAGCACCTGTTTTCGCTTTGTGCAGCCTCCGGAGCAAAAAAGACAAACGCCCAGCTTTTGCTGCCACAGCAAAGGTGCCACCGGAGAAAAGTAATGCTGGTTCTCACTGTCTCCTGGAACCCTTTCAAATGCCACAGACAATTTGGCCCTCTCTGCTTTCCTGCGGACTCCATCCTCAAAAGCACGTGTTTTCACTTTCGGCGCCCTCCGGTGGTAAAAAGACAAACGTCCAGCTTTTGCTGCCACAGCAAAGGTGCCAGCGGGGAAAAGTGATGCTGGTCCTCACTGCCTCCTGGAACCCCTTCAAATGCCACAGACAATTTGGCCCTCTCTGCTTTCCTGCGGACTCCATCCTCAAAAGCACCTTTTTTCGCTTTCGGCACCCTCCGGAGCAAAAAAAGAAAAACGTCCAGCTTGTGCTGCCACAGCAAAGGTGCCAGCGGGGAAAAGTGATGCTGGTTCTCACTGCCTCCTGGAACCTCTTCAAATGCCACAGACAATTTGGCCCTCTCTGATTTCCTGCGGACTCCATCCTCAAAAGCACCTTTTTTCGCTTTCGGCCACCTCCGGAGCAAAAAAGACAAACGTCCAGCTTTTGCTGCCACAGCAAAGGTGCCAGCGGGGAAAAGTGATGCTGGTCCTCACTGCCTCCTGGAACCCCTTCAAATGCCACAGACAATTTGGCCCTCTCTGCTTTCCTGCGGACTCCATCCTCAAAAGGACCTGTTTTCGCTTTCGGCAACGTCAGGAGCAAAAAAGACAAACGTCCAGGTTTTGCTGCCACAGCAAAGGTGCCAGCGGGGAAAAGTGATGCTGGTCCTCATTGCCTCCTGGAACCTCTTCAAATGCCCCAGACAATTTGGCCCTCTCTGCTTTCCTACGGACTCCATCCTCAAAAGCACCTGTTTTCGCTTTCGGCACCCTCCGGAGCAAAAAAGACAAACGTCCAGCTTGTGCTGCCACAGCAAAGGTGACAGCGGGGAAAAGTGATGCTGGTTCTCACTGCCTCCTGGAACCTCTTCAAATGCCACAGACAATTTGGCCCTCTCTGATTTCCTGCGGACTCCATCCTCAAAAGCACCTTTTTTCGCTTTCGGCCAACTCCGGAGCAAAAAAGACAAACGTCCAGCTTTTGCTGCCACAGCAAAGGTGCCAGCGGGGAAAAGTGATGCTGGTCCTCACTGCCTCCTGGAACCCCTTCAAATGCCACAGACAATTTGGCCCTCTCTGCTTTCCTGCGGACTCCATCCTCAAAAGGACCTGTTTTCGCTTTCGGCAACGTCAGGAGCAAAAAAGACAAACGTCCAGGTTTTGCTGCCACAGCAAAGGTGCCAGCGGGGAAAAGTGATGCTGGTCCTCATTGCCTCCTGGAACCTCTTCAAATGCCACAGACAATTTGGCCCTCTCTGCTTTCCTACGGACTCCATCCTCAAAAGCACCTGTTTTCGCTTTCGGCACCCTCCGGAGCAAAAAAGACAAACGTCCAGCTTGTGCTGCCACAGCAAAGTGACAGCGGGGAAAAGTAATGCTGGTCCTCACTGCCTCCTGGAACCCCTTCAAATGCCACAGACAATTTGGCCCTCTCTGCTTTCCTGCGGACTCCATCCTCAAAAGCACCTTTTTTCACTTTCGGCGCCCTCCGGTGGTAAAAAGACAAACGTCCAGCTTTTGCTGCCACAGCAAAGGTGCCAGCGGGGAAAAGTAATGCTGGTTCTCACTGCCTCCTGGAACCCTTTCAAATGCCACAGACAATTTGGCCCTCTCTGCTTTCCTGAGGTCTCCATCCTCAAAAGGACCTGTTTTCGCTTTCGGCAACGTCAGGAGCAAAAAAGACAAACGTCCAGGTTTTGCTGCCACAGCAAAGGTGCCAGCGGGGAAAAGTGATGCTGGTCCTCATTGCCTCCTGGAACCTCTTCAAATGCCCCAGACAATTTGGCCCTCTCTGCTTTCCTACGGACTCCATCCTCAAAAGCACCTGTTTTCGCTTTCGGCAGCCTCCGGAGCAAAAAAGACAAACGTCCAGCTTGTGCTGCCACAGCAAAGGTGCCAGTGGGGAAAAGTAATGCTGGTTCTCACTGCCTCCTGGAACCCTTTCAAATGCCACAGACAATTTGGCCCTCTCTGCTTTCCTGCGGACTCCATCCTCAAAAGGACCTTTTTTCGCTTTCGGCCACCTCCGGAGCAAAAAAGACAAACGTCCAGCTTTTGCTGCCACAGCAAAGGTGCCAGCGGGGAAAAGTAATGCTGGTTCTCACTGCCTCCTGGAACTCTTTCAAATGCCACAGACAATTTGGCCCTCTCTGCTTTCCTGCGGACTCCATCCTCAAAAGCACCTTTTTTCGCTTTCGGCCACCTCCGGAGCAAAAAAGACAAACGTCCAGCTTTTGCTGCCACAGCAAAGGTGACAGCGGGGAAAAGTAATGCTGGTTCTCACTGCCTCCTGGAACCCTTTCAAATGCCACAGACAATTTGACCCTCTCTGCTTTCCTGCGGACTCCATCCTCAAAAGCACCTTTTTTCGCTTTCGGCAACCTCCGGAGCAAAAAAGACAAACGTCCAGGTTTTGCTGCCACAGCAAAGGTGCCAGCGGGGAAAAGTGATGCTGGTCCTCATTGCCTCCTGGAACCTCTTCAAATGCCCCAGACAATTTGGCCCTCCCTGCTTTACTGCGGACTCCATCCTCAAAAGCACCTTTTTTCGCTTTCGGCAGCCTCCGGAGCAAAAAAGACAAACGTCCAGCTTTTGCTGCCACAGCAAAGGTGCCAACGGGGAAAAGTGATGCTGGTCCTCACTGCCTCCTGGAACCCCTTCCAATGCCCCAGACAATTTGGCCCTCTCTGCTTTCCTGCGGACTCCATCCTCAAAAGCACCTGTTTTCGCTTTCGGCAACCTCCGGAGCAAAAAAGACAAACGTCCAGCTTTTGCTGCCACAGCAAAGGTGCCAGCGGGGAAAAGTAATGCTGGTTCTCACTGCCTCCTGGAACCCTTTCAAATGCCACAGACAATTTCGCCCTCTCTGCTTTCCTGCGGACTACATCCTCAAAAGCACCTGTTTTCGCTTTCGGCAACCTCCGGAGCAAAAAAGACAAACGTCCACCTTTTGCTGCCACAGTAAAGGTGACAGCGGGGAAAAGTAATGCTGGTTCTCACTGCCTCCTGGAACCCTTTCAAATGCTCCAGACAATTTGGCCCTCTCTGATTTCCTGCGGACTCCATCCTCAAAAGCACCTTTTTTCGCTTTCGGCAACCTCCGGAGCAAAAAAGACAAACGTGCAGCTTTAGCTGCCACAGCAAAGGTGCCAGCGGGGAAAAGTGATGCTGGTCCTCATTGCCTCCTGGAACCCTTTCAAATGCCCCAGACAATTTGGCCCTCTCTGCTTTCCTGCGGACTCCATCCTCAAAAGCACCTGTTTTCGCTTTCGGCAGCCTCCGGAGCAAAAAAGACAAACGTCCAGCTTTTGCTGCCACAGCAAAGGTGCCAGCAAGGGAAAGTAATGCTGGTTGTCACTGCCTCCTGGAACTCTTTCAAATGCCACAGACAATTTGGCCCTCTCTGCTTTCCTGCGGACTCCATCCTGAAAAGCACCTGTTTTCGCTTTTGGCAACCTCAGGAGCAAAATAGACAAACGTCCAGCTTTTGCTGCCACAGCAAAGGTGCCAGCGGGGAAAAGTGATGCTGGTCCTCACTGCCTCCTGGAACCCCTTCAAATGCCACAGACAATTTGGCCCTCTCTGCTTTCCTGCGGACTCCATCCTCAAAAGCACCTTTTTTCACTTTCGGCGCCCTCCGGTGGTAAAAAGACAAACGTCCAGCTTTTGCTGCCACAGCAAAGGTGCCAGCGGGGAAAAGTAATGCTGGTTCTCACTGCCTCCTGGAACCCTTTCAAATGCCACAGACAATTTGGCCCTCTCTGCTTTCCTGCGGACTCCATCCTCAAAAGGACCTGTTTTCGCTTTCGGCAACGTCAGGAGCAAAAAAGACAAACGTCCAGGTTTTGCTGCCACAGCAAAGGTGCCAGCGGGGAAAAGTGATGCTGGTCCTCATTGCCTCCTGGAACCTCTTCAAATGCCCCAGACAATTTGGCCCTCTCTGCTTTCCTACGGACTCCATCCTCAAAAGCACCTGTTTTCGCTTTCGGCACCCTCCGGAGCAAAAAAGACAAACGTCCAGCTTTTGCTGCCACAGCAAAGGTGCCAGCTGGGAAAAGTGATGCTGGTTCTCACTGCCTCCTGGAACCCTTTCAAATGCCACAGACAATTTGGCCCTCTCTGCTTTCCTGCGGACTCCATCCTCAAAAGGACCTTTTTTCGCTTTCGGCAGCCTCCGGAGCAAAAAAGACAAACGTCCAGCTTTTGCTGCCACAGCAAAGGTGACAGCGGGGAAAAGTAATGCTGGTTCTCACTGCCTCCTGGAACCCTTTCAAATGCCACAGACAATGTGACCCTCTCTGCTTTCCTGCGGACTCCATCCTCAAAAGCACCTTTTTTCGCTTTCGGCAACCTCCGGAGCAAAAAAGACAAACGTCCAGGTTTTGCTGCCACAGCAAAGGTGCCAGCGGGGAAAAGTGATGCTGGTCCTCATTGCCTCCTGGAACCTCTTCAAATGCCCCAGACAATTTGGCCCTCCCTGCTTTACTGCGGACTCCATCCTCAAAAGCACCTTTTTTCGCTTTCGGCAGCCTCCGGAGCAAAAAAGAAAAACGTACAGCTTTTGCTGCCACAGCAAAGGTGCCAACGGGGAAAAGTGATGCTGGTCCTCACTGCCTCCTGGAACCCCTTCCAATGCCCTAGACAATTTGGCCCTCTCTGCTTTCCTGCGGACTCCATCCTCAAAAGCACCTGTTTTCGCTTTCGGCAGCCTCCGGAGCAAAAAAGACAAACGTCCAGCTTTTGCTGCCACAGCAAAGGTGACAGCGGGGAAAAGTAATGCTGGTTCTCACTGCCTCCTGGAACCCTTTCAAATGCCACAGACAATTTCGCCCTCTCTGCTTTCCTGCGGACTACATCCTCAAAAGCACCTGTTTTCGCTTTCGGCAACCTCCGGAGCAAAAAATACAAACGTCCACCTTTTGCTGCCACAGCAAAGGTGACAGCGGGGAAAAGTAATGCTGGTTCTCACTGCCTCCTGGAACCCTTTCAAATGCCCCAGACAATTTGGCCCTCTCTGATTTCCTGCGGACTCCATCCTCAAAAGCACCTTTTTTCGCTTTCGGCAACCTCCGGAGCAAAAAAGACAAACGTGCAGCTTTTGCTGCCACAGCAAAGGTGCCAGCGGGGAAAAGTGATGCTGGTCCTCATTGCCTCCTGGAACCCTTTCAAATGCCCCAGACAATTTGGCCCTCTCTGCTTTCCTGCGGACTCCATCCTCAAAAGCACCTGTTTTCGCTTTCGGCAGCCTCCGGAGCAAAAAAGACAAACGTCCAGCTTTTGCTGCCACAGCAAAGGTGCCAGCGGGGGAAAGTAATGCTGGTTGTCACTGCCTCCTGGAACTCTTTCAAATGCCACAGACAATTTCGCCCTCTCTGCTTTCCTGCGGACTCCATCCTGAAAGGCACCTGTTTTCGCTTTTGGCAACCTCAGGAGCAAAACAGACAAACGTCCAGCTTTTGCTGCCACAGCAAAGGTGCCAGCGGGGAAAAGTGATGCTGGTCCTCACTGCCTCCTGGAACCCCTTCAAATGCCACAGACAATTTTGCCCTCTCTGCTTTCCTGCGGACTCCATCCTCAAAAGCACCTTTTTTCACTTTCGGCGCCCTCCGGTGGTAAAAAGACAAACGTCCAGCTTTTGCTGCCACAGCAAAGGTGCCAGCGGGGAAAAGTAATGCTGGTTCTCACTGCCTCCTGGAACCCTTTCAAATGCCACAGACAATTTGGCCCTCTCTGCTTTCCTGCGGACTCCATCCTCAAAAGCACCTGTTTTCGCTTTGTGCAGCCTCCGGAGCAAAAAAGACAAACGCCCAGCTTTTGCTGCCACAGCAAAGGTGCCAGCGGGGAAAAGTAATGCTGGTTCTCACTGCCTCCTGGAACCCTTTCAAATGCCACAGACAATTTGGCCCTCTCTGCTTTCCTGCGGACTCCATCCTCAAAAGCACCTGTTTTCGCTTTCGGCAGCATCCGGAGCAAAAAAGACAAACGTCCAGCTTTTGCTGCCACAGCAAAGGTGCCAGCGGGGGAAAGTAATGCTGGTTGTCACTGCCTCCTGGAACTCTTTCAAATGCCACAGACAATTTGGCCCTCTCTGCTTTCCTGCGGACTCCATCCTCAAAAGCACCTGTTTTCGCTTTTGGCAACCTCAGGAGCAAAATAGACAAACGTCCAGCTTTTGCTGCCACAGCAAAGGTGCCAGCGGGGAAAAGTGATGCTGGTCCTCACTGCCTCCTGGAACCCCTTCAAATGCCACAGACAATTTGGCCCTCTCTGCTTTCCTGCGGACTCCATCCTCAAAAGCACCTGTTTTCACTTTCGGCGCCCTCCGGTGGTAAAAAGACAAACGTCCAGCTTTTGCTGCCACAGCAAAGGTGCCAGCGGGGAAAAGTGATGCTGGTCCTCATTGCCTCCTGGAACCTCTTTAAATGCCCCAGACAATTTGGCCCTCTCTGCTTTACTGCGGACTCCATCCTCAAAAGCACCTGTTTTCGCTTTCGGCAACCTCCGGAGCAAAAAAGACAAACGTCCAGCTTTTGCTGCCACAGCAAAGGTGCCAGTGGGGAAAAGTAATGCTGGTCCTCACTGCCTCCTGGAACCCTTTCAAATGCCACAGACAATTTGGCCCTCTCTGCTTTCCTGCGGACTCCATCCTCAAAAGCACCTGTTTTCACTTTCGGCGCCCTCCGGTGGTAAAAAGACAAACGTCCAGCTTTTGCTGCCACAGCAAAGGTGCCAGCGGGGAAAAGTGATGCTGGTCCTCACTGCCTCCTGGAACCCTTTCAAATGCCACAGACAATTTGGCCCTCTCTGCTTTCCTGCGGACTCCATCCTCAAAAGCACCTGTTTTCACTTTCGGAGCCCTCCGGTGGTAAAAAGACAAACGTCCAGCTTTTGCTGCCACAGCAAAGGTGCCAGCGGGGAAAAGTGATGCTGGTCCTCACTGCCTCCTGGAACCCCTTAAAATGCCACAGACAATTTGGCCCTCTCTGCTTTCCTGCGGACTCCATCCTCAAAAGCAGCTTTTTTCGCTTTCGGCAACCTCCGGAGCAAAAAAGACAAACGTCCAGCTTTTGCTGCCACAGCAAAGGTGCCAGCAGGGAAAAGTGATGCTGGTTCTCACTGCCTCCTGGAACCCTTTCAAATGCCACAGACAATTTGGCCCTCTCTGCTTTCCTGCGGACTCCATCCTCAAAAGGACCTGTTTTCGCTTTCGGCAACGTCAGGAGCAAAAAAGACAAACGTCCAGGTTTTGCTGCCACAGCAAAGGTGCCAGCGGGGAAAAGTGATGCTGGTCCTCATTGCCTCCTGGAACCTCTTCAAATGCCCCAGACAATTTGGCCCTCTCTGCTTTCCTGCGGACTCCATCCTCAAAAGCACCTGTTTTCGCTTTCGGCACCCTCCGGAGCAAAAAAGACAAACGTCCAGCTTTTGCTGCCACAGCAAAGGTGCCAGCTGGAAAAAGTGATGCTGGTTCTCACTGCCTCCTGGAACCCTTTCAAATGCCCCAGACAATTTGGCCCTCTCTGCTTTCCTGCGGACTCCATCCTCAAAAGGACCTGTTTTCGCTTTCGGCCACCTCCGGAGCAAAAAAGATAAACGTCCAGCTTTTGCTGCCACAGCAAGGTGACAGCGGGGAAAAGTAATGCTGGTTCTCACTGCCTCCTGGAACCCTTTCAAATGCATCAGACAATTTGGCCCTCTCTGCTTTCCTGCGGACTCCATCCTCAAAAGCACCTGTTTTCGCTTTCGGCAACCTCCGGAGCAAAAAAGACAAACGTCCAGGTTTTGCTGCCACAGCAAAGGTGCCAGCGGGGAAAAGTGATGCTGGTCCTCATTGCCTCCTGGAACCTCTTCAAATGCCCCAGACAATTTGGCCCTCCCTGCTTTACTGCGGACTCCATCCTCAAAAGCACCTGTTTTCGCTTTCGGCAGCCTCCGGAGCAAAAAAGACAAACGTCCAGCTTTTGCTGCCACAGCAAAGGTGCCAACGGGGAAAAGTGATGCTGGTCCTCACTGCCTCCTGGAACCTCTTCAAATGCCCCAGACAATTTGGCCCTCTCTGCTTTACTGCGGACTCCATCCTCAAAAGCACCTGTTTTCACTTTCGGAGCCCTCCGGTGGTAAAAAGACAAACGTCCAGCTTTTGCTGCCACAGCAAAGGTGCCAGCGGGGAAAAGTAATGCTGGTTCTCACTGCCTCCTGGAACCCTTTCAAATGCCACAGACAATTTGGCCCTCTCTGCTTTCCTGCGGACTCCATCCTCAAAAGCACCTGTTTTCGCTTTGTGCAGCCTCCGGAGCAAAAAAGACAAACGCCCCGCTTTTGCTGCCACAGCAAAGGTGCCACCGGAGAAAAGTAATGCTGGTTCTCACTGCCTCCTGGAACCCTTTCAAATGCCACAGACAATTTGGCCCTCTCTGCTTTACTGCAGACTCCATCCTCAAAAGGACCTTTTTTCGCTTTCGGCCACCTCCGGAGCAAAAAAGACAAACGTCCAGCTTTTGCTGCCACAGCAAAGGTGCCAGCGGGGAAAAGTAATGCTGGTTCTCACTGCCTCCTGGAACCCTTTCAAATGCCACAGACAATTTGACCCTCTCTGCTTTCCTGCGGACTCCATCCTCAAAAGCACCTTTTTTCGCTTTCGGAAACCTCAGGAGCAAAAAAGACAAACGTCCAGCTTTTGCTGCCACAGCAAAGGTGCCAGTGGGGAAAAGTGATGCTGGTCCTCATTGCCTCCTGGAACCTCTTCAAATGCCACAGACAATTTGGCCCTCTCTGCTTTCCTGCGGACTCCATCCTCAAAAGCACCTGTTTTCGCTTTCGGCAACCTCCGGAGCAAAAAAGACAAACGTCCAGCTTGTGCTGCCACAGCAAAGGTGCCAGCGGGGAAAAGTAATGCTGGTTCTCACTGCCTCCTGGAACCCTTTCAAATGCCACAGACAATGTGACCCTCTCTGCTTTCCTGCGGACTCCATCCTCAAAAGCACCTTTTTTCGCTTTTGGCAACCTCCGGAGCAAAAAAGACAAACGTCCAGCTTTTGCTGCCACAGCAAAGGTGCCAGTGGGGAAAAGTGATGCTGGTCCTCATTGCCTCCTGGAACCTCTTCAAATGCCCCAGACAATTTGGCCCTCTCTGCTTTCCTACGGACTCCATCCTCAAAAGCACCTGTTTTCGCTTTCGGCACCCTCCGGAGCAAAAAAGACAAACGTCCAGCTTGTGCTGCCACAGCAAAGGTGCCAGCTGGGAAAAGTGATGCTGGTTCTCACTGCCTCCTGGAACCCTTTCAAATGCCACAGACAATTTGGCCCTCTCTGCTTTCCTGCGGACTCCATCCTCAAAAGGACCTTTTTTCGCTTTCGGCCACCTCCGGAGCAAAAAAGACAAACGTCCAGCTTTTGCTGCCACAGCAAAGGTGACAGCGGGGAAAAGTAATGCTGGTCCTCACTGCCTCCTGGAACCCCTTCAAATGCCACAGACAATTTGGCCCTCTCTGCTTTCCTGCGGACTCCATCCTCAAAAGCACCATTTTTCACTTTCGGCGCCCTCCGGTGGTAAAAAGATAAACGTCCAGCTTTTGCTGCCACAGCAAAGGTGCCAGCGGGGAAAAGTAATGCTGGTTCTCACTGCCTCCTGGAACCCTTTCAAATGCCACAGACAATTTGACCCTCTCTGCTTTCCTGCGGACTCCATCCTCAAAAGGACCTGTTTTCGCTTTCGGCAACGTCAGGAGCAAAAAAGACAAACGTCCAGGTTTTGCTGCCACAGCAAAGGTGCCAGCGGGGAAAAGTGATGCTGGTCCTCATTGCCTCCTGGAACCTCTTCAAATGCCCCAGACAATTTGGCCCTCTCTGCTTTCCTACGGACTCCATCCTCAAAAGCACCTGTTTTCGCTTTCGGCAGCCTCCGGAGCAAAAAAGACAAATGTCCAGCTTGTGCTGCCACAGCAAAGGTGCCAGCTGGGAAAAGTGATGCTGGTTCTCACTGCCTCCTGGAACCCTTTCAAATGCCACAGACAATTTGACCCTCTCTGCTTTCCTGCGGACTCCATCCTCAAAAGCACCTTTTTTCGCTTTCGGCAACCTCCGGAGCAAAAAAGACAAACGTCCAGGTTTTGCTGCCACAGCAAAGGTGCCAGCGGGGAAAAGTGATGCTGGTCCTCATTGCCTCCTGGAACCTCTTCAAATGCCCCAGACAATTTGGCCCTCCCTGCTTTACTGCGGACTCCATCCTCAAAAGCACCTTTTTTCGCTTTCGGCAGCCTCCGGAGCAAAAAAGACAAACGTCCAGCTTTTGCTGCCACAGCAAAGGTGCCAACGGGGAAAAGTGATGCTGGTCCTCACTGCCTCCTGGAACCCCTTCCAATGCCCCAGACAATTTGGCCCTCTCTGCTTTCCTGCGGACTCCATCCTCAAAAGCACCTGTTTTCGCTTTCGGCAACCTCCGGAGCAAAAAAGACAAACGTCCACCTTTTGCTGCCACAGTAAAGGTGACAGCGGGGAAAAGTAATGCTGGTTCTCACTGCCTCCTGGAACCCTTTCAAATGCCCCAGACAATTTGGCCCTCTCTGATTTCCTGCGGACTCCATCCTCAAAAGCACCTTTTTTCGCTTTCGGCAACCTCCGGAGCAAAAAAGACAAACGTCCAGCTTTTGCTGCCACAGCAAAGGTGCCAGCGGGGAAAAGTGATGCTGGTCCTCATTGCCTCCTGGAACCCTTTCAAATGCCCCAGACAATTTGGCCCTCTCTGCTTTCCTGCGGACTCCATCCTCAAAAGCACCTGTTTTCGCTTTCGGCAGCCTCCGGAGCAAAAAAGACAAACGTCCAGCTTTTGCTGCCACAGCAAAGGTGCCAGCGGGGGAAAGTAATGCTGGTTGTCACTGCCTCCTGGAACTCTTTCAAATGCCACAGACAATTTCGCCCTCTCTGCTTTCCTGCGGACTCCATCCTGAAAAGCACCTGTTTTCGCTTTTGGCAACCTCAGGAGCAAAATAGACAAACGTCCAGCTTTTGCTGCCACAGCAAAGGTGCCAGCGGGGAAAAGTGATGCTGGTCCTCACTGCCTCCTGGAACCCCTTCAAATGCCACAGACAATTTGGCCCTCTCTGCTTTCCTGCGGACTCCATCCTCAAAAGCACCTTTTTTCACTTTCGGCGCCCTCCGGTGGTAAAAAGACAAACGTCCAGCTTTTGCTGCCACAGCAAAGGTGCCAGCGGGGAAAAGTAATGCTGGTTCTCACTGCCTCCTGGAACCCTTTCAAATGCCACAGACAATTTGGCCCTCTCTGCTTTCCTGCGGACTCCATCCTCAAAAGCACCTGTTTTCGCTTTGTGCAGCCTCCGGAGCAAAAAAGACAAACGCCCAGCTTTTGCTGCCACAGCAAAGGTGCCAGCGGGGAAAAGTAATGCTGGTTCTCACTGCCTCCTGGAACCCTTTCAAATGCCACAGACAATTTGGCCCTCTCTGCTTTCCTGTGGACTCCATCCTCAAAAGCACCTGTTTTCGCTTTCGGCAGCCTCCGGAGCAAAAAAGAGAAACGTCCAGCTTTTGCTGCCACAGCAAAGGTGCCAGCGGGGGAAAGTAATGCTGGTTGTCACTGCCTCCTGGAACTCTTTCAAATGCCACAGACAATTTGGCCCTCTCTGCTTTCCTGCGGACTCCATCCTCAAAAGCACCTGTTTTCGCTTTTGGCAACCTCAGGAGCAAAATAGACAAACGTCCAGCTTTTGCTGCCACAGCAAAGGTGCCAGCGGGGAAAAGTGATGCTGGTCCTCACTGCCTCCTGGAACCCCTTCAAATGCCACAGACAATTTGGCCCTCTCTGCTTTCCTGCGGACTCCATCCTCAAAAGCACCTGTTTTCACTTTCGGCGCCCTCCGGTGGTAAAAAGACAAACGTCCAGCTTTTGCTGCCACAGCAAAGGTGCCAGCGGGGAAAAGTGATGCTGGTCCTCATTGCCTCCTGGAACCTCTTTAAATGCCCCAGACAATTTGGCCCTCTCTGCTTTACTGCGGACTCCATCCTCAAAAGCACCTGTTTTCGCTTTCGGCAACCTCCGGAGCAAAAAAGACAAACGTCCAGCTTTTGCTGCCACAGCAAAGGTGCCAGCAGGGAAAAGTGATGCTGGTTCTCACTGCCTCCTGGAACCCTTTCAAATGCCACAGACAATTTGGCCCTCTCTGCTTTCCTGCGGACTCCATCCTCAAAAGCACCTGTTTTCGCTTTGTGCAGCCTCCGGAGCAAAAAAGACAAACGCCCAGCTTTTGCTGCCACAGCAAAGGTGCCAGCGGGGAAAAGTAATGCTGGTTCTCACTGCCTCCTGGAACCCTTTCAAATGCCACAGACAATTTGGCCCTCTCTGCTTTCCTGTGGACTCCATCCTCAAAAGCACCTGTTTTCGCTTTCGGCAGCCTCCGGAGCAAAAAAGAGAAACGTCCAGCTTTTGCTGCCACAGCAAAGGTGCCAGCGGGGGAAAGTAATGCTGGTTGTCACTGCCTCCTGGAACTCTTTCAAATGCCACAGACAATTTGGCCCTCTCTGCTTTCCTGCGGACTCCATCCTCAAAAGCACCTGTTTTCGCTTTTGGCAACCTCAGGAGCAAAATAGACAAACGTCCAGCTTTTGCTGCCACAGCAAAGGTGCCAGCGGGGAAAAGTGATGCTGGTCCTCACTGCCTCCTGGAACCCCTTCAAATGCCACAGACAATTTGGCCCTCTCTGCTTTCCTGCGGACTCCATCCTCAAAAGCACCTGTTTTCACTTTCGGCGCCCTCCGGTGGTAAAAAGACAAACGTCCAGCTTTTGCTGCCACAGCAAAGGTGCCAGCGGGGAAAAGTGATGCTGGTCCTCATTGCCTCCTGGAACCTCTTTAAATGCCCCAGACAATTTGGCCCTCTCTGCTTTACTGCGGACTCCATCCTCAAAAGCACCTGTTTTCGCTTTCGGCAACCTCCGGAGCAAAAAAGACAAACGTCCAGCTTTTGCTGCCACAGCAAAGGTGCCAGCAGGGAAAAGTGATGCTGGTTCTCACTGCCTCCTGGAACCCTTTCAAATGCCACAGACAATTTGGCCCTCTCTGCTTTCCTGCGGACTCCATCCTCAAAAGGACCTGTTTTCGCTTTCGGCAACGTCAGGAGCAAAAAAGACAAACGTCCAGGTTTTGCTGCCACAGCAAAGGTGCCAGCGGGGAAAAGTGATGCTGGTCCTCATTGCCTCCTGGAACCTCTTCAAATGCCCCAGACAATTTGGCCCTCTCTGCTTTCCTGCGGACTCCATCCTCAAAAGCACCTGTTTTCGCTTTCGGCACCCTCCGGAGCAAAAAAGACAAACGTCCAGCTTTTGCTGCCACAGCAAAGGTGCCAGCTGGAAAAAGTGATGCTGGTTCTCACTGCCTCCTGGAACCCTTTCAAATGCCCCAGACAATTTGGCCCTCTCTGCTTTCCTGCGGACTCCATCCTCAAAAGCACCTGTTTTCACTTTCGGCGCCCTCCGGTGGTAAAAAGACAAACGTCCAGCTTTTGCTGCCACAGCAAAGGTGCCAGCGGGGAAAAGTGATGCTGGTCCTCATTGCCTCCTGGAACCTCTTTAAATGCCCCAGACAATTTGGCCCTCTCTGCTTTCCTGCGGACTCCATCCTCAAAAGCAGCTTTTTTCGCTTTCGGCAACCTCCGGAGCAAAAAAGACAAACGTCCAGCTTTTGCTGCCACAGCAAAGGTGCCAGCAGGGAAAAGTGATGCTGGTTCTCACTGCCTCCTGGAACCCTTTCAAATGCCACAGACAATTTGGCCCTCTCTGCTTTCCTGCGGACTCCATCCTCAAAAGGACCTGTTTTCGCTTTGTGCAGCCTCCGGAGCAAAAAAGACAAACGCCCAGCTTTTGCTGCCACAGCAAAGGTGCCAGCGGGGAAAAGTAATGCTGGTTCTCACTGCCTCCTGGAACCCTTTCAAATGCCACAGACAATTTGGCCCTCTCTGCTTTCCTGTGGACTCCATCCTCAAAAGCACCTGTTTTCGCTTTCGGCAGCCTCCGGAGCAAAAAAGAGAAACGTCCAGCTTTTGCTGCCACAGCAAAGGTGCCAGCGGGGGAAAGTAATGCTGGTTGTCACTGCCTCCTGGAACTCTTTCAAATGCCACAGACAATTTGGCCCTCTCTGCTTTCCTGCGGACTCCATCCTCAAAAGCACCTGTTTTCGCTTTTGGCAACCTCAGGAGCAAAATAGACAAACGTCCAGCTTTTGCTGCCACAGCAAAGGTGCCAGCGGGGAAAAGTGATGCTGGTCCTCACTGCCTCCTGGAACCCCTTCAAATGCCACAGACAATTTGGCCCTCTCTGCTTTCCTGCGGACTCCATCCTCAAAAGCACCTGTTTTCACTTTCGGCGCCCTCCGGTGGTAAAAAGACAAACGTCCAGCTTTTGCTGCCACAGCAAAGGTGCCAGCGGGGAAAAGTGATGCTGGTCCTCATTGCCTCCTGGAACCTCTTTAAATGCCCCAGACAATTTGGCCCTCTCTGCTTTACTGCGGACTCCATCCTCAAAAGCACCTGTTTTCGCTTTCGGCAACCTCCGGAGCAAAAAAGACAAACGTCCAGCTTTTGCTGCCACAGCAAAGGTGCCAGCAGGGAAAAGTGATGCTGGTTCTCACTGCCTCCTGGAACCCTTTCAAATGCCACAGACAATTTGGCCCTCTCTGCTTTCCTGCGGACTCCATCCTCAAAAGGACCTGTTTTCGCTTTCGGCAACGTCAGGAGCAAAAAAGACAAACGTCCAGGTTTTGCTGCCACAGCAAAGGTGCCAGCGGGGAAAAGTGATGCTGGTCCTCATTGCCTCCTGGAACCTCTTCAAATGCCCCAGACAATTTGGCCCTCTCTGCTTTCCTGCGGACTCCATCCTCAAAAGCACCTGTTTTCGCTTTCGGCACCCTCCGGAGCAAAAAAGACAAACGTCCAGCTTTTGCTGCCACAGCAAAGGTGCCAGCTGGAAAAAGTGATGCTGGTTCTCACTGCCTCCTGGAACCCTTTCAAATGCCCCAGACAATTTGGCCCTCTCTGCTTTCCTGCGGACTCCATCCTCAAAAGCACCTGTTTTCACTTTCGGCGCCCTCCGGTGGTAAAAAGACAAACGTCCAGCTTTTGCTGCCACAGCAAAGGTGCCAGCGGGGAAAAGTGATGCTGGTCCTCATTGCCTCCTGGAACCTCTTTAAATGCCCCAGACAATTTGGCCCTCTCTGCTTTACTGCGGACTCCATCCTCAAAAGCAGCTTTTTTCGCTTTCGGCAACCTCCGGAGCAAAAAAGACAAACGTCCAGCTTTTGCTGCCACAGCAAAGGTGCCAGCAGGGAAAAGTGATGCTGGTTCTCACTGCCTCCTGGAACCCTTTCAAATGCCACAGACAATTTGGCCCTCTCTGCTTTCCTGCGGACTCCATCCTCAAAAGGACCTGTTTTCGCTTTCGGCAACGTCAGGAGCAAAAAAGACAAACGTCCAGGTTTTGCTGCCACAGCAAAGGTGCCAGCGGGGAAAAGTGATGCTGGTCCTCATTGCCTCCTGGAACCTCTTCAAATGCCCCAGACAATTTGGCCCTCTCTGCTTTCCTGCGGACTCCATCCTCAAAAGCACCTGTTTTCGCTTTCGGCACCCTCCGGAGCAAAAAAGACAAACGTCCAGCTTTTGCTGCCACAGCAAAGGTGCCAGCTGGAAAAAGTGATGCTGGTTCTCACTGCCTCCTGGAACCCTTTCAAATGCCCCAGACAATTTGGCCCTCTCTGCTTTCCTGCGGACTCCATCCTCAAAAGGACCTGTTTTCGCTTTCGGCCACCTCCGGAGCAAAAAAGATAAACGTCCAGCTTTTGCTGCCACAGCAAGGTGACAGCGGGGAAAAGTAATGCTGGTTCTCACTGCCTCCTGGAACCCTTTCAAATGCATCAGACAATTTGGCCCTCTCTGCTTTCCTGCGGACTCCATCCTCAAAAGCACCTGTTTTCGCTTTCGGCAACCTCCGGAGCAAAAAAGACAAACGTCCAGGTTTTGCTGCCACAGCAAAGGTGCCAGCGGGGAAAAGTGATGCTGGTCCTCATTGCCTCCTGGAACCTCTTCAAATGCCCCAGACAATTTGGCCCTCCCTGCTTTACTGCGGACTCCATCCTCAAAAGCACCTGTTTTCGCTTTCGGCAGCCTCCGGAGCAAAAAAGACAAACGTCCAGCTTTTGCTGCCACAGCAAAGGTGCCAACGGGGAAAAGTGATGCTGGTCCTCACTGCCTCCTGGAACCTCTTCAAATGCCCCAGACAATTTGGCCCTCTCTGCTTTACTGCGGACTCCATCCTCAAAAGCACCTGTTTTCACTTTCGGAGCCCTCCGGTGGTAAAAAGACAAACGTCCAGCTTTTGCTGCCACAGCAAAGGTGCCAGCGGGGAAAAGTAATGCTGGTTCTCACTGCCTCCTGGAACCCTTTCAAATGCCACAGACAATTTGGCCCTCTCTGCTTTCCTGCGGACTCCATCCTCAAAAGCACCTGTTTTCGCTTTGTGCAGCCTCCGGAGCAAAAAAGACAAACGCCCCGCTTTTGCTGCCACAGCAAAGGTGCCACCGGAGAAAAGTAATGCTGGTTCTCACTGCCTCCTGGAACCCTTTCAAATGCCACAGACAATTTGGCCCTCTCTGCTTTCCTGCGGACTCCATCCTCAAAAGCACCTGTTTTCGCTTTGTGCAGCCTCCGGAGCAAAAAAGACAAACGCCCAGCTTTTGCTGCCACAGCAAAGGTGCCAGCGGGGAAAAGTAATGCTGGTTCTCACTGCCTCCTGGAACCCTTTCAAATGCCACAGACAATTTGGCCCTCTCTGCTTTCCTGTGGACTCCATCCTCAAAAGCACCTGTTTTCGCTTTCGGCAGCCTCCGGAGCAAAAAAGAGAAACGTCCAGCTTTTGCTGCCACAGCAAAGGTGCCAGCGGGGGAAAGTAATGCTGGTTGTCACTGCCTCCTGGAACTCTTTCAAATGCCACAGACAATTTGGCCCTCTCTGCTTTCCTGCGGACTCCATCCTCAAAAGCACCTGTTTTCGCTTTTGGCAACCTCAGGAGCAAAATAGACAAACGTCCAGCTTTTGCTGCCACAGCAAAGGTGCCAGCGGGGAAAAGTGATGCTGGTCCTCACTGCCTCCTGGAACCCCTTCAAATGCCACAGACAATTTGGCCCTCTCTGCTTTCCTGCGGACTCCATCCTCAAAAGCACCTGTTTTCACTTTCGGCGCCCTCCGGTGGTAAAAAGACAAACGTCCAGCTTTTGCTGCCACAGCAAAGGTGCCAGCGGGGAAAAGTGATGCTGGTCCTCATTGCCTCCTGGAACCTCTTTAAATGCCCCAGACAATTTGGCCCTCTCTGCTTTACTGCGGACTCCATCCTCAAAAGCACCTGTTTTCGCTTTCGGCAACCTCCGGAGCAAAAAAGACAAACGTCCAGCTTTTGCTGCCACAGCAAAGGTGCCAGTGGGGAAAAGTAATGCTGGTCCTCACTGCCTCCTGGAACCCTTTCAAATGCCCCAGACAATTTGGCCCTCTCTGCTTTCCTGCGGACTCCATCCTCAAAAGCACCTGTTTTCACTTTCGGCGCCCTCCGGTGGTAAAAAGACAAACGTCCAGCTTTTGCTGCCACAGCAAAGGTGCCAGCGGGGAAAAGTGATGCTGGTCCTCACTGCCTCCTGGAACCCTTTCAAATGCCACAGACAATTTGGCCCTCTCTGCTTTCCTGCGGACTCCATCCTCAAAAGCACCTGTTTTCACTTTCGGAGCCCTCCGGTGGTAAAAAGACAAACGTCCAGCTTTTGCTGCCACAGCAAAGGTGCCAGCGGGGAAAAGTGATGCTGGTCCTCACTGCCTCCTGGAACCCCTTAAAATGCCACAGACAATTTGGCCCTCTCTGCTTTCCTGCGGACTCCATCCTCAAAAGCAGCTTTTTTCGCTTTCGGCACCCTCCGGAGCAAAAAAGACAAACGTCCAGCTTGTGCTGCCACAGCAAAGGTGCCAGCGGGGAAAAGTGATGCTGGTTCTCACTGCCTCCTGGAACCCTTTCAAATGCCACAGACAATTTGGCCCTCTCTGCTTTCCTGCGGACTCCATCCTCAAAAGGACCTGTTTTCGCTTTCGGCAACGTCAGGAGCAAAAAAGACAAACGTGCAGGTTTTGCTGCCACAGCAAAGGTGCCAGCGGGGAAAAGTGATGCTGGTCCTCATTGCCTCCTGGAACCTCTTCAAATGCCCCAGACAATTTGGCCCTCTCTGCTTTCCTGCGGACTCCATCCTCAAAAGCACCTGTTTTCGCTTTCGGCACCCTCCGGAGCAAAAAAGACAAACGTCCAGCTTTTGCTGCCACAGCAAAGGTGCCAGCTGGAAAAAGTGATGCTGGTTCTCACTGCCTCCTGGAACCCTTTCAAATGCCACAGACAATTTGGCCCTCTCTGCTTTCCTGCGGACTCCATCCTCAAAAGGACCTTTTTTCGCTTTCGGCCACCTCCGGAGCAAAAAAGACAAACGTCCAGCTTTTGCTGCCACAGCAAGGTGACAGCGGGGAAAAGTAATGCTGGTTCTCACTGCCTCCTGGAACCCTTTCAAATGCCCCAGACAATTTGACCCTCTCTGCTTTCCTGCGGACTCCATCCTCAAAAGCACCTGTTTTCGCTTTCGGCAACCTCCGGAGCAAAAAAGACAAACGTCCAGGTTTTGCTGCCACAGCAAAGGTGCCAGCGGGGAAAAGTGATGCTGGTCCTCATTGCCTCCTGGAACCTCTTCAAATGCCCCAGACAATTTGGCCCTCCCTGCTTTACTGCGGACTCCATCCTCAAAAGCACCTGTTTTCGCTTTCGGCAGCCTCCGGAGCAAAAAAGACAAACGTCCAGCTTTTGCTGCCACAGCAAAGGTGCCAACGGGGAAAAGTGATGCTGGTCCTCACTGCCTCCTGGAACCTCTTCAAATGCCCCAGACAATTTGGCCCTCTCTGCTTTACTGCGGACTCCATCCTCAAAAGCACCTGTTTTCACTTTCGGAGCCCTCCGGTGGTAAAAAGACAAACGTCCAGCTTTTGCTGCCACAGCAAAGGTGCCAGCGGGGAAAAGTAATGCTGGTTCTCACTGCCTCCTGGAACCCTTTCAAATGCCACAGACAATTTGGCCCTCTCTGCTTTCCTGCGGACTCCATCCTCAAAAGCACCTGTTTTCGCTTTCGGCAGCCTCCGGAGCAAAAAAGACAAACGCCCAGCTTTTGCTGCCACAGCAAAGGTGCCAGCGGAGAAAAGTAATGCTGGTTCTCACTGCCTCCTGGAACCCTTTCAAATGCCACAGACAATTTGGCCCTCTCTGCTTTCCTGCGGACTCCATCCTCAAAAGCACCTGTTTTCGCTTTGTGCAGCCTCCGGAGCAAAAAAGACAAACGCCCCGCTTTTGCTGCCACAGCAAAGGTGCCACCGGAGAAAAGTAATGCTGGTTCTCACTGCCTCCTGGAACCCTTTCAAATGCCACAGACAATTTGGCCCTCTCTGCTTTACTGCGGACTCCATCCTCAAAAGGACCTTTTTTCGCTTTCGGCCACCTCCGGAGCAAAAAAGACAAACGTCCAGCTTTTGCTGCCACAGCAAAGGTGCCAGCGGGGAAAAGTGATGCTGGTCCTCACTGCCTCGTGGAACCCTTTCAAATGCCACAGACAATTTGGCCCTCTCTGCTTTCCTGCGGACTCCATCCTCAAAAGCACCTGTTTTCGCTTTCGGCAGCCTCCGGAGCAAAAAAGACAAACGTCCAGCTTTTGCTGCCACAGCAAAGGTGCCAGCGGGGAAAAGTAATGCTGGTTCTCACTGCCTCCTGGAACCCTTTCAAATGCCACAGACAATTTGACCCTCTCTGCTTTCCTGCGGACTCCATCCTCAAAAGCACCTTTTTTTGCTTTCGGCAAACTCCGGAGCAAAAAAGACAAACGTCCAGCTTTTGCTGCCACAGCAAAGGTGCCAGTGGGGAAAAGTGATGCTGGTTCTCACTGCCTCCTGGAACCCTTTCAAATGCCCCAGACAATTTGACCCTCTCTGCTTTCCTGCGGACTCCATCCTCAAAAGCACCTTTTTTCGCTTTCGGCCACCTCCGGAGCAAAAAAGAAAAACGTCCAGCTTTTGCTGCCACAGCAAAGGTGCCAGCGGGGAAAAGTAATGCTGGTTCTCACTGCCTCCTGGAACCTCTTCAAATGCCCCAGACAATTTGGCACTCTCTGCTTTCCTGCGGAGTCCATCCTCAAAAGCACCTGTTTTCGCTTTCGGCATCCTCCGGAGGAAAAAAGACAAACGTCCAGCTTTTGCTGCCACAGCAAAGGTACCAGCCGGAAAAGTAATGCTGGTTCTCACTGCCTCCTGGAACCCTTTCAAATGCCCCAGACAATTTGACCCTCTCTGCTTTCCTGCGGACTCCATCCTCAAAAGCACCTGTTTTCGCTTTCGGCAGCCTCCGGAGCAAAAAAGACAAACGTCCAGCTTTTGCTGCCACAGCAAAGGTGCCAGCGGGGAAAAGTAATGCTGGTTCTCACTGCCTCCTGGAACCCTTTCAAATGCCCCAGACAATTTGGCCCTCTCTGCTTTCCTGCGGACTCCATCCTCAAAAGCACCTTTTTTCGCTTTCGGCAACCGTCGGAGGAAAAAAGACAAACGTCCAGCTTTTGCTGCCACAGCAAAGGTACCAGCGGGGAAAAGTAATGCTGGTTCTCACTGCCTCCTGGAACCTCTTCAAATGCCCCAGACAATTTGGCCCTCTCTGCTTTCCTGCGGACTCCATCCTCAAAAGCACCTGTTTTCGCTTTCGGCAGCCTCCGGAGCAAAAAAGACAAACGTCCAGCTTTTGCTGTCACAGCAAAGGTGCCAGCGGGGAAAAGTAATGCTGGTTCTCACTGCCTCCTGGAACCCTTTCAAATGCCACAGACAATTTGGCCCTCTCTGCTTTCCTGCGGACTCCATCCTCAAAAGCACCTGTTTTCGCTTTCGGCAACCTCCGGAGCAAAAAAGACAAACGTCCAGCTTTTGCTGCCACAGCAAAGGTGCCAGCGGGGAAAAGTGATGCTGGTCCTCACTGCCTCCTGGAACCCTTTCAAATGCCACAGACAATTTGGCCCTCTCTGCTTTCCTGCGGACTCCATCCTCAAAAGCACCTGTTTTCGCTTTCGGCAGCCTCCGGAGCAAAAAAGACAAACGTCCAGCTTTTGCTGCCACAGCAAAGGTGCCAGCGGGGAAAAGTAATGCTGGTTCTCACTGCCTCCTGGAACCCTTTCAAATGCCACAGACAATTTGGCCCTCTCTGCTTTCCTGCGGACTCCATCCTCAAAAGCACTTGTTTTCGCTTTCGGCAGCCTCCGGAGCAAAAAAGACAAACGTCCAGCTTTTGCTGCCACAGCAAAGGTGCCAGCGGGGAAAAGTAATGCTGGTTCTCACTGCCTCCTGGAACCCTTTCAAATGCCCCAGACAATTTGGCCCTCTCTGCTTTACTGCGGACTCCATCCTCAAAAGCACCTGTTTTCACTTTCGGCGCCCTCAGGTGGTAAAAAGACAAATGTCCAGCTTTTGCTGCCACAGCAAAGGTGCCAGCGGGGAAAAGTAATGCTGGTTCTCACTGCCTCCTGGAACCCTTTCAAATGCCACAGACAATTTGACCCTCTCTGCTTTCCTGCGGACTCCATCCTCAAAAGCACCTTTTTTCGCTTTCCGCCACCTCCGGAGCAAAAAAGACAAACGTCCAGCTTTTGCTGCCACAGCAAAGGTGCCAGCGGGGAAAAGTAATGCTGGTTCTCACTGTCTCCTTGAACCCTTTCAAATGCCACAGACAATTTGGCCCTCTCTGCTTTCCTGCGGACTCCATCCTCAAAACCACTTGTTTTCGCTTTCGGCAGGCTCTGGAGAAAAAAAAGACAAACGTCCAGCTTTTGCTGCCACAGCAAAGGTACCAGCGGGGAAAAGTAATGCTGGTTCTCACTGCCTCCTGGAACCTCTTCAAATGCCCCAGACAATTTGGCCCTCTCTGCTTTCCTGCGGACTCCATCCTCAAAAGCACCTGTTTTCGCTTTCGGCAGCCTCCGGAGCAAAAAAGACAAACGTCCAGCTTTTGCTGCCACAGCAAAGGTGCCAGCGGGGAAAAGTAATGCTGGTTCTCACTGCCTCCTGGAACCCTTTCAAATGCCACAGACAATTTGGCCCTCTCTGCTTTCCTGCGGACTCTATCCTCAAAAGCGCCTTTTTTCACTTTCGGCGCCGTCCGGTGGTAAAAAGACAAACGTCCAGCTTTTGCTGCCGCAGCAAAGGTGCCAGCGGGGAAAAGTAATGCTGGTTCTCACTGCCTCCTGGAACCCTTTCAAATGCCACAGACAATTTGGCCCTCTCTGCTTTCCTGCGGACTCCATCCTCAAAAGCACCTGTTTTGGCTTTCGGCAGCGTCCGGAGCAAAAAAGACAAACGTCCAGCTTTTGCTGCCACAGCAAATGTGCCAGCGGGGAAAAGTAATGCTGGTTCTCACTGCCTCCTGGAACTCCTTCAAATGCCTCAGAGAATTTGGCCCTCTCTGCTTTCCTGCGGACTCCATCCTCAAAAGCACCTGTTTTTGCTTTCGGCAGCCTCCGTAGCAAAAAAGACAAACGTCCAGCTTTTGCTGCCACAGCAAAGGTGCCAGCGGGGAAAAGTAATGCTGGTTCTCACTGCCTCCTGGAACCCTTTCAAATGCCACAGACAATTTGGCCCTCTCTGCTTTCCTGCGGACTCCATCCTCAAAAGCACTTGTTTTCGCTTTCGGCAGCCTCCGGAGTAAAAAAAGACAAACGTCCAGCTTTTGCTGCCACAGCAAAGGTGCCAGCGGGGAAAAGTAATGCTGGTCCTCATTGCCTCCTGGAACCCTTTCAAATGCCCCAGACAATTTGACCCTCTCTGCTTTACTGCGGACTCCATCCTCAAAAGCACCTGTTTTCGCTTTCGGCAGCCTCCGGAGCAAAAAAGACAAACGTCCAGCTTTTGCTGCCACAGCAAAGGTGCCAGCGGGGAAAAGTAATGCTGGTTCTCACTGCCTCCTGGAACCCTTTCAAATGCCCCAGACAATTTGACCCTCTCTGCTTTCCTGCGGACTCCATCCTCAAAAGCACCTTTTTTTGCTTTCGGCAACCTCCGGAGCAAAAAAGACAAACGTCCAGCTTTTGCTGCCACAGCAAAGGTGCCAGCGGGGAAAAGTGATGCTGGTCCTCATTGCCTCCTGGAACCTCTTCAAATGCCCCAGACAATTTGGCCCTCTCTGCTTTCCTGCGGACTCCATCCTCAAAAGCACCTTTTTTCGCTTTCGGCCACCTCCGGAGCAAAAAAGACAAACGTCCAGCTTTTGCTGCCACAGCAAAGGTGCCAGCGGGGAAAAGTAATGCTGGTTCTCACTGCCTCCTGGAACCTCTTCAAATGCCCCAGACAATTTGGCACTCTCTGCTTTCCTGCGGACTCCATCCTCAAAAGCACCTGTTTTCACTTTCGGCATCCTCCGGAGCAAAAAAGACAAACGTCCAGCTTTTGCTGCCACAGCAAAGGTGCCAGCGGGGAAAAGTAATGCTGGTTCTCACTGCCTCCTGGAACCCTTTCAAATGCCACAGACAATTTGGCCCTCTCTGCTTTCCTGCGGACTCCATCCTCAAAAGCACTCGTTTTCGCTTTCGGCAACCTCCGGAGCAAAAAAGACAAACGTCCAGCTTTTGCTGCCACAGCAAAGGTGCCAGCGGGGAAAAGTGATGCTGGTTCTCACTGCCTCCTGGAACCCTTTCAAATGCCACAGACAATTTGGCCCTCTCTGCTTTCCTGCGGACTCCATCCTCAAAAGCACCTGTTTTCGCTTTCGGCAACCTCCGGAGCAAAAAAGACAAACATCCAGCTTTTGCTGCCACAGCAAAGGTGCCAGCGGGGAAAAGTGATGCTGGTCCTCACTGCCTCCAGGAACCCTTTCAAATGCCACAGACAATTTGGCCCTCTCTGCTTTCCTGCGGACTCCATCCTCAAAAGCACCTGTTTTCGCTTTCGGCAGCCTCCAGAGCAAAAAAGACAAACGTCCAGCTTTTGCTGCCACAGCAAAGGTGCCAGCGGGGAAAAGTAATGCTGGTCCTCACTGCTTCCTGGAACCCTTTCAAATGCCACAGACAATTTGGCCCTCTCTGCTTTCCTGCGGACTCCATCCTCAAAAGCACCTGTTTTCACTTTCGGCCACCTCCGGTGGTAAAAAGACAAACGTCCAGCTTTTGCTGCCACAGCAAAGGTGCCAGCGGGGAAAAGTAATGCTGGTTCTCACTGCCTCCTGGAACCCTTTCAAATGCCACAGACAATTTGGCCCTCTCTGCTTTCCTGCGGACTCCATCCTCAAAAGCACCTTTTTTCGCTTTCGGCACCCTCCGGAGCAAAATAGACAAACGTCCAGCTTTTGCTGCCACAGCAAAGGTGCCAGCGGAGAAAAGTAATGCTGGTTCTCACTGCCTCCTGGAACCCTTTCAAATGCCACAGACAATTTGGCCCTCTCTGCTTTCCTGCGGACTCCATCCTCAAAAGCACCTATTTTCGCTTTCGGCAGCCTCCGGAGCAAAAAAGACAAACGTCCAGCTTTTGCTGCCACAGCAAAGGTGCCAGCGGAGAAAAGTAATGCTGGTTCTCACTGCTTCCTGGAACCCTTTCAAATGCCACAGACAATTTGGCCCTCTCTGCTTTCCTGCGGACTCCATCCTCAAAAGCACCTGTTTTCACTTTCGGCGCCCTCCGGTGGTAAAAAGACAAACGTCCAGCTTTTGCTGCCACAGCAAAGGTACCAGCGGGGAAAAGTAATGCTGGTTCTCACTGCCTCCTGGAACCCTTTCAAATGCCCCAGACAATTTGACCCTCTCTGCTTTCCTGCGGACTCCATCCTCAAAAGCACCTGTTTTCGCTTTCGGCAGCCTCCGGAGTAAAAAAGACAAACGTCCAGCTTTTGCTGCCACAGCAAAGGTGCCAGCGGAGAAAAGTAATGCTGGTTCTCACTGCCTCCTGGAACCCTTTCAAATGCCACAGACAATTTGGCCCTCTCTGCTTTCCTGCGGACTCTATCCTCAAAAGCACCTGTTTTCGCTTTCGGCAACCTCCGGAGCAAAAAAGACAAACGTCCAGCTTTTGCTGCCACAGCAAAGGTGCCAGCGGGGAAAAGTAATGCTGGTTCTCACTGCCTCCTGGAACCCTTTCAAATGCCACAGACAATTTGGCCCTCTCTGCTTTCCTGCGGACTCCATCCTCAAAAGCACCTTTTTTCGCTTTCGGCAACCGTCGGAGGAAAAAAGACAAACGTCCAGCTTTTGCTGCCACAGCAAAGGTACCAGCGGGGAAAAGTAATGCTGGTTCTCACTGCCTCCTGGAACCCTTTCAAATGCCACAGACAATTTGGCCCTCTCTGCTTTCCTGCGGACTCCATCCTCTAAAGCACCTGTTTTCGCTTTCGGCAACCTCCGGAGCAAAAAAGACAAACGTCCAGCTTTTGCTGCCACAGCAAAGGTGCCAGCGGGGAAAAGTAATGCTGGTTCTCACTGCCTCCTGGAACCCTTTCAAATGCCACAGACAATTTGGCCCTCTCTGCTTTCCTGCGGACTCCATCCTCAAAAGCACTTGTTTTCGCTTTCGGCAGCCTCCGGAGCAAAAAAGACAAACTTCCAGCTTTTGCTGCCACAGCAAAGGTGCCAGCGGGGAAAAGTAATGCTGGTTCTCACTGCCTCCTGGAACCCTTTCAAATGCCCCAGACAATTTGGCCCTCTCTGCTTTACTGCGGACTCCATCCTCAAAAGCACCTGTTTTCGCTTTCGGCAGCCTCCGGTGGTAAAAAGACAAATGTCCAGCTTTTGCTGCCACAGCAAATGTGCCAGCGGGGAAAAGTAATGCTGGTTCTCACTGCCTCCTGGAACCCTTTCAAATGCCACAGACAATTTGACCCTCTCTGCTTTACTGCGGACTCCATCCTCAAAACCACTTGTTTTCGCTTTCGGCAGCCTCTGGAGAAAAAAAAGACAAACGTCCAGCTTTTGCTGCCACAGCGAAGGTGCCAGCGGGGAACAGTAATGCTGGTTCTCACTGCCTCCTGGAACCCTTTACAATTCCACAGACAATTTGGCCCTCTCTGCTTTCCTGCGGACTCCATCCTCAAAAGCACCTTTTTTCGCTTTCGGCAACCTCAGGAGCAAAAAAGACAAACGTCCAGCTTTTGCTGCCACAGCAAAGGTGCCAACGGGGAAAAGTGATGCTGGTCGTCATTGCCTCCTGGAACCTCTTCAAATGCCCCAGACAATTTGGCCCTCTCTGCTTTCCTGCGGACTCTATCCTCAAAAGCGCCTTTTTTCACTTTCGGCGCCCTCCGGTGGTAAAAAGACAAACGTCCAGCTTTTGCTGCCGCAGCAAAGGTGCCAGCGGGGAAAAGTAATGCTGGTTCTCACTGCCTCCTGGAACTCTTTCAAATGCCACAGACAATTTGGCCCTCTCTGCTTTCCTGCGGACTCCATCCTCAAAAGAACCTGTTTTCGCTTTCGACGCCCTACGGAGCAAAAAAGACAAACGTCCAGCTTTTGCTGCCACAGCAAAGGTGCCAGCAGGAAATATGATGCTGGTCCTCACTGCCTCCTGGAACCTCTTTAAATGCCACAGACAATTTGGCCCTCTCTGCTTTCCTGCGGACTCCATCCTCAAAAACACCTGTTTTCGCTTTCGGCAGCCTCCGGAGCAAAAAAGACAAACGTCCAGCTTTTGCTGCCACAGCAAAGGTGCCAGCGGGGAAAAGTAATGCTGGTTCTCACTGCCTCCTGGAACCCTTTCAAATGCCCCAGACAATTTGGCCCTCTCTGCTTTCCTGCGGACTCCATCCTCAAAAGCACCTGTTTTCGCTTTCGGCATCCTCCGGAGCAAAAAAGACAAACGTCCAGCTTTTGCTGCCACAGCAAATGTGCCAGCGGGGAAAAGTAATGCTGGTTCTCACTGCCTCCTGGAACTCCTTCAAATGCCTCAGAGAATTTGGCCCTCTCTGCTTTCCTGCGGACTCCATCCTCAAAAGCACCTGTTTTCACTTTCGGCGCCCTCCGGTGGTAAAAAGACAAACGTCCAGCTTTTGCTGCCACAGCAAAGGTGCCAGCGGGGAAAAGTAATGCTGGTTCTCACTGCCTCCTGGAACCCTTTCAAATGCCACAGACAATTTGACCCTCTCTGCTTTCCTGCGGACTCCATCCTCAAAAGCACCTTTTTTCGCTTTCCGCCACCTCCGGAGCAAAAAAGACAAACGTCCAGCTTTTGCTGCTACAGCAAAGGTGCCAGCGGGGAAAAGTAATGCTGGTTCTCACTGTCTCCTGGAACCCTTTCAAATGCCACAGACAATTTGGCCCTCTCTGCTTTCCTGCGGACTCCATCCTCAAAACCACTTGTTTTCGCTTTCGGCAGCCTCTGGAGAAAAAAAAGACAAACGTCCAGCTTTTGCTGCCACAGCGAAGGTGCCAGCGGGGAACAGTAATGCTGGTTCTCACTGCCTCCTGGAACCCTTTACAATTCCACAGACAATTTGGCCCTCTCTGCTTTCCTGCGGACTCCATCCTCAAAAGCACCTTTTTTCGCTTTCGGCAACCTCAGGAGCAAAAAAGACAAACGTCCAGCTTTTGCTGCCACAGCAAAGGTTCCAACGGGGAAAAGTGATGCTGGTCGTCATTGCCTCCTGGAACCTCTTCAAATGCCACAGACAATTTGGCCCTCTCTGCTTTACTGCGGACTCTATCCTCAAAAGCACCTTTTTTCACTTTCGAAAGCCTCCGGAGCAAAAAAGACAAACGTCCAGCTTGTGCTGCCACAGCAAAGGTGCCAGCGGGGAAAAGTGATGCTGGTTCTCACTGCCTCCTGGAACCCTTTCAAATGCCCCAGACAATTTGGCCCTCTCTGCTTTCCTGCGGACTCCATCCTCAAAAGCACCTGTTTTCGCTTTCGGCATCCTCCGGAGCAAAAAAGACAAACGTCCAGCTTTTGCTGCCACAGCAAAGGTGCCAGCGGGGAAAAGTAATGCTGGTTCTCACTGCCTCCTGGAACCCTTTCAAATGCCCCAGACAATTAAGCCCTCTCTGCTTTCCTGTGGACTCCATCATCAAAAGCACCTTTTTTCGCTTTCGGCAACCTCAGGAGCAAAAAAGACAAACGTCCAGCTTTTGCTGCCACAGCAAAGGTGCCAGCGGAGAAAAGTAATGCTGGTTCTCTCTGCCTCCTGGAACCCTTTCAAATGCCACAGACAATTTGGCCCTCTCTGCTTTCCTGCGGACTCCATCCTCAAAAGCACCTGTTTTCGCTTTCGGCAGCCTCCGGAGCAAAAAAGACAAACGTCCAGCTTTTGCTGCCACAGCAAAGGTGCCAGCGGGGAAAAGTAATGCTGGTTCTCACTGCCTCCTGGAACCCTTTCAAATGCCACAGACAATTTGGCCCTCTCTGCTTTCCTGCGGACTCTATCCTCAAAAGCGCCTTTTTTCACTTTCAGCGCCGTCCGGTGGTAAAAAGACAAACGTCCAGCTTTTGCTGCCGCAGCAAAGGTGCCAGCGGGGAAAAGTAATGCTGGTTCTCACTGCCTCCTGGAACTCTTTCAAATGCCACAGAAAATTTGGCCCTCTCTGCTTTCCTGCGGACTCCATCCTCAAAAGAACCTGTTTTCGCTTTCGACGCCCTCCGGAGCAAAAAAGACAAACGTCCAGCTTTTGCTGCCACAGCAAAGGTGCCAGCAGGAAATATGATGCTGGTTCTCACTGCCTCCTGGAACCTCTTTAAATGCCACAGACAATTTGGCCCTCTCTGCTTTCCTGCGGACTCCATCCTCAAAAGCACCTGTTTTCGCTTTCAGTAGCCTCCGGAGCAAAAAAGACAAACGTCCAGCTTTTGCTGCCACAACAAAGGTGCCAGCGGGGAAAAGTAATGCTGGTTCTCACTGCCTCCTGGAACCCTTTCAAATGCCACAGACAATTTGGCCCTCTCTGCTTTCCTGCGGACTCCATCCTCAAAAGCACCTATTTTCGCTTTCGGCAGCCTCCGGAGCAAAAAAGACAAACGTCCAGCTTTTGCTGCCACAGCAAAGGTGCCAGCGGGGAAAAGTAATGCTGGTTCTCACTGCCTCCTGGAACCCTTTCAAATGCCCCAGACAATTTGGCCCTCTCTGCTTTCCTGCGGACTCCATCCTCAAAAGCACCTGTTTTCGCTTTCGGCAGCGTCCGGAGCAAAAAAGACAAACGTCCAGCTTTTGCTGCCACAGCAAATGTGCCAGCGGGGAAAAGTAATGCTGGTTCTCACTGCCTCCTGGAACTCCTTCAAATGCCTCAGAGAATTTGGCCCTCTCTGCTTTCCTGCGGACTCCATCCTCAAAAGCACCTGTTTTCGCTTTCGGCAGCCTCCGGAGCAAAAAAGACAAACGTCCAGCTTTTGCTGCCACAGCAAAGGTGCCAGCGGGGAAAAGTAATGCTGGTTCTCACTGCCTCCTGGAACCCTTTCAAATGCCACAGACAATTTGGCCCTCTCTGCTTTCCTGCGGACTCCATCCTCAAAAGCACCTGTTTTCGCTTTCGGCAGCCTCCGGAGCAAAAAAGACAAACGTCCACCTTTTGCTGCCACAGCAAACGTGCCAGCGGGGAAAAGTAATGCTGGTTCTCACTGCCTCCTGGAACCTCTTCAAATGCCCCAGACAATTTGGCCCTCTCTGCTTTCCTGCGGACTCCATCCTCAAAAGCACCTGTTTTCGCTTTCGGCAGCCTCCGGAGCAAAAAAGACAAACGTCCAGCTTTTGCTGCCACAGCAAAGGTGCCAGCGGGGAAAAGTAATGCTGGTTCTCACTGCCTCCTGGGCTGGTTCTCACTGCCTCCTGGAACTCCTTCAAATGCCCCAGGACAGATTTGGCTCTCTCTGACTTTCCTGCGGACTCCATCCTCAAAAGCACCTGTTTTCGCTTTCGGCAGCCTCCGGAGCAAAAAAGACAAACGTTCAGCTTTTGCTGCCACAGCAAAGGTGCCAGCGGGGAAAAGTAATGCTGGTTCTCACTGCCTCCTGGAACCTCTTCAAATGCCACAGACAATTTGGGCCTCTCTGCTTCCTGCGGACTCATCCTCAATTCACTCCGGAGCAAAAAAGACAAAGTCCAGCTTTTGCTGCCACAGCAAAGGTGCCAGCGGGGAAAAGTAATGCTGGTTCTCACTGCCTCCTGGAACCTCTTCAAATGCCCCAGACAATTTGGCCCTCTCTGCTTTCCTGCGGACTCCATCCTCAAAAGCACCTGTTTTCGCTTTCGGCAGCCTCCGGAGCAAAAAAGACAAACGTCCAGCTTTTGCTGCCACAGCAAAGGTGCCAGCGGGGAAAAGTAATGCTGGTTCTCACTGCCTCCTGGAACTCCTTCAAATGCCCCAGACAATTTGGCTCTCTCTGCTTTCCTGCGGACTCCATCCTCAAAAGCACCTGTTTTCGCTTTCGGCAGCCTCCGGAGCAAAAAAGACAAACGTTCAGCTTTTGCTGCCACAGCAAAGGTGCCAGCGGGGAAAAGTAATGCTGGTTCTCACTGCCTCCTGGAACCTCTTCAAATGCCACAGACAATTTGGCCCTCTCTGCTTTCCTGCGGACTCCATCCTCAAAAGCACCTTTTTTCGCTTTCGGCCACCTCCGGAGCAAAAAAGACAAACGTCCAGCTTTTGCTGCCACAGCAAAGGTGCCAGCGGGGAAAAGTAATGCTGGTTCTCACTGCCTCCTGGAACCTCTTCAAATGCCCCAGACAATTTGGCCCTCTCTGCTTTCCTGCGGACTCCATCCTCAAAAGCACCTGTTTTCGCTTTTGGCAACCTCCGGAGCAAAAAAGACAAACGTCCAGCTTTTGCTGCCACAGCAAAGGTGCCAGCGGGGAAAAGTAATGCTGGTTCTCACTGCCTCCTGGAACCCTTTCAAATGCCCCAGACAATTTGGCCCTCTCTGCTTTCCTGCGGACTCCATCCTCAAAAGCACCTGTTTTCGCTTTCGGCAGCCTCCGGAGCAAAAAAGACAAACGTCCAGCTTTTGCTGCCACAGCAAAGGTGCCAGCGGGGAAAAGTAATGCTGGTTCTCACTGCCTCCTGGAACCCTTTCAAATGCCCCAGACAATTAAGCCCTCTCTGCTTTCCTGCGGACTCTATCCTCAAAAGCGCCTTTTTTCACTTTCGGCGCCCTCCGGTGGTAAAAAGACAAACGTCCAGCTTTTGCTGCCACAGCAAAGGTGCCAGCGGGGAAAAGTGATGCTGGTTCTCACTGCCTCCTGGAACTCTTTCAAATGCCACAGACAATTTGGCCCTCTCTGCTTTCCTGCGGACTCCATCCTCAAAAGCACCTGTTTTCGCTTTCGGCAGCCTCCGGAGCAAAAAAGACAAACGTCCAGCTTTTGCTGCCACAGCAAAGGTGCCAGCGGGGAAAAGTAATGCTGGTTCTCACTGCCTCCTGGAACCCTTTCAAATGCCACAGACAATTTGGCCCTCTCTGCTTTCCTGCGGACTCCATCCTCAAAAGCACCTGTTTTCGCTTTCGGCAGCCTCCGGAGCAAAAAAGACAAACGTCCAGCTTTTGCTGCCACAGCAAAGGTGCCAGCGGGGAAAAGTAATGCTGGTTCTCACTGCCTCCTGGAACCTATTCAAATGCCCCAGACAATTTGGCCCTCTCTGCTTTCCTGCGGACTCCATCCTCAAAAGCACCTGTTTTCGCTTTCGGCAGCCTCCGGAGCAAAAAAGACAAACGTCCAGCTTTTGCTGCCACAGCAAAGGTGCCAGCGGGGAAAAGTAATGCTGGTTCTCACTGCCTCCTGGAACCCTTTCAAATGCCACAGACAATTTGGCCCTCTCTGCTTTCCTGCGGACTCCATCCTCAAAAGCACCTGTTTTCGCTTTCAGTAGCCTCCGGAGCAAAAAAGACAAACGTCCAGCTTTTGCTGCCACAACAAAGGTGCCAGCGGGGAAAAGTAATGCTGGTTCTCACTGCCTCCTGGAACCCTTTCAAATGCCACAGACAATTTGGCCCTCTCTGCTTTCCTGCGGACTCCATCCTCAAAAGCACCTATTTTCGCTTTCGGCAGCCTCCGGAGCAAAAAAGACAAACGTCCAGCTTTTGCTGCCACAGCAAAGGTGCCAGCGGGGAAAAGTAATGCTGGTTCTCACTGCCTCCTGGAACCCTTTCAAATGCCCCAGACAATTTGGCCCTCTCTGCTTTCCTGCGGACTCCATCCTCAAAAGCACCTGTTTTCGCTTTCGGCAGCGTCCGGAGCAAAAAAGACAAACGTCCAGCTTTTGCTGCCACAGCAAATGTGCCAGCGGGGAAAAGTAATGCTGGTTCTCACTGCCTCCTGGAACTCCTTCAAATGCCTCAGAGAATTTGGCCCTCTCTGCTTTCCTGCGGACTCCATCCTCAAAAGCACCTGTTTTCGCTTTCGGCAGCCTCCGGAGCAAAAAAGACAAACGTCCAGCTTTTGCTGCCACAGCAAAGGTGCCAGCGGGGAAAAGTAATGCTGGTTCTCACTGCCTCCTGGAACCCTTTCAAATGCCACAGACAATTTGGCCCTCTCTGCTTTCCTGCGGACTCCATCCTCAAAAGCACCTGTTTTCGCTTTCGGCAGCCTCCGGAGCAAAAAAGACAAACGTCCACCTTTTGCTGCCACAGCAAAGGTGCCAGCGGGGAAAAGTAATGCTGGTTCTCACTGCCTCCTGGAACCCTTTCAAATGCCACAGACAATTTGGCCCTCTCTGCTTTCCTGCGGACTCCATCCTCAAAAGCACCTGTTTTCGCTTTCGGCAGCCTCCGGAGCAAAAAAGACAAACGTCCAGCTTTTGCTGCCACAGCAAAGGTGCCAGCGGGGAAAAGTAATGCTGGTTCTCACTATCTCCTGGAACCCTTTCAAATGCCACAGACAATTTGGCCCTCTCTGCTTTCCTGCGGACTCCATCCTCAAAAGCACCTGTTTTCGCTTTCGGCAACCTCCGGAGCAAAAAAGACAAACGTCCAGCTTTTGCTGCCACAGCAAAGGTGCCAGCGGGGAAAAGTAATGCTGGTTCTCACTGCCTCCTGGAACCCTTTCAAATGCCACAGACAATTTGGCCCTCTCCGCTTTCCTGCGGACTCCATCCTCAAAAGCACCTGTTTTCGCTTTCGGCAGCCTCCGGAGCAAAAAAGACAAACGTCCAGCTTTTGCTGCCACAGCAAAGGTGCCAGCGGGGAAAAGTAATGCTGGTTCTCACTGCCTCCTGGAACTCCTTCAAATGCCACAGACAATTTGGCTCTCTCTGCTTTCCTGCGGACTCCATCCTCAAAAGCACCTGTTTTCGCTTTCGGCAGCCTCCGGAGCAAAAAAGACAAACGTTCAGCTTTTGCTGCCACAGCAAAGGTGCCAGCGGGGAAAAGTAATGCTGGTTCTCACTGCCTCCTATAACCTCTTCAAATGCCACAGACAATTTGGCCCTCTCTGCTTTCCTGCGGACTCCATCTTCAAAAGCACCTTTTTTCGCTTTCGGCCACCTCCGGAGCAAAAAAGACAAACGTCCAGCTTTTGCTGCCACAGCAAAGGTGCCAGCGGGGAAAAGTAATGCTGGTTCTCACTGCCTCCTGGAACCTCTTCAAATGCCCCAGACAATTTGGCCCTCTCTGCTTTCCTGCGGACTCCATCCTCAAAAGCACCTGTTTTCGCTTTTGGCAACCTCCGGAGCAAAAAAGACAAACGTCCAGCTTTTGCTGCCACAGCAAAGGTGCCAGCGGGGAAAAGTAATGCTGGTTCTCACTGCCTCCTGGAACCCTTTCAAATGCCACAGACAATTTGGCCCTCTCTGCTTTCCTGCGGACTCCATCCTCAAAAGCACCTGTTTTCGCTTTCGGCAGCCTCCGGAGCAAAAAAGACAAACGTCCAGCTTTTGCTGCCACAGCAAAGGTGCCAGCGGGGAAAAGTAATGCTGGTTCTCACTGCCTCCTGGAACCCTTTCAAATGCCCCAGACAATTAAGCCCTCTCTGCTTTCCTGCGGACTCTATCCTCAAAAGCGCCTTTTTTCACTTTCGGCGCCCTCCGGTGGTAAAAAGACAAACGTCCAGCTTTTGCTGCCACAGCAAAGGTGCCAGCGAAGAAAAGTGATGCTGGTTCTCACTGCCTCCTGGAACTCTTTCAAATGCCACAGACAATTTGGCCCTCTCTGCTTTCCTGCGGACTCCATCCTCAAAAGCACCTGTTTTCGCTTTCGGCAGCCTCCGGAGCAAAAAAGACAAACGTCCAGCTTTTGCTGCCACAGCAAAGGTGCCAGCGGGGAAAAGTAATGCTGGTTCTCACTGCCTCCTGGAACCCTTTCAAATGCCCCAGACAATTAAGCCCTCTCTGCTTTCCTGCGGACTCTATCCTCAAAAGCGCCTTTTTTCACTTTCGGCGCCCTCCGGTGGTAAAAAGACAAACGTCCAGCTTTTGCTGCCACAGCAAAGGTGCCAGCGGGGAAAAGTGATGCTGGTTCTCACTGCCTCCTGGAACTCTTTCAAATGCCACAGACAATTTGGCCCTCTCTGCTTTCCTGCGGACTCCATCCTCAAAAGCACCTATTTTCGCTTTCGGCAGCCTCCGGAGCAAAAAAGACAAACGTCCAGCTTTTGCTGCCACAGCAAATGTGCCAGCGGGGAAAAGTAATGCTGGTTCTCACTGCCTCCTGGAACCCTTTCAAATGCCACAGACAATTTGGCCCTCTCTGCTTTCCTGTGGACTCCATCCTCAAAAGCACCTCTTTTCGCTTTCGGCAGCCTCCGGAGCAAAAAAGACAAACGTCCAGCTTTTGCTGCCACAGCAAAGGTGCCAGCGGGGAAAAGTAATGCTGGTTCTCACTGCCTCCTGGAACCCTTTCAAATGCCACAGACAATTTGGCCCTCTCTGCTTTCCTGCGGACTCCATCCTCAAAAGCACCTGTTTTCGCTTTCGGCAGCCTCCGGAGCAAAAAAGACAAACGTCCAGCTTTTGCTGCCACAGCAAAGGTGCCAGCGGGGAAAAGTAATGCTGGTTCTCACTGCCTCCTGGAACCTATTCAAATGCCCCAGACAATTTGGCCCTCTCTGCTTTCCTGCGGACTCCATCCTCAAAAGCACCTGTTTTCGCTTTCGGCAGCCTCCGGAGCAAAAAAGACAAACGTCCAGCTTTTGCTGCCACAGCAAAGGTGCCAGCGGGGAAAAGTAATGCTGGTTCTCACTGCCTCCTGGAACCCTTTCAAATGCCACAGACAATTTGGACCTCTCTGCTTTCCTGCGGACTCCATCCTCAAAAGCACCTGTTTTCGCTTTCGGCAGCCTCCGGAGCAAAAAAGACAAACGTCCAGCTTTTGCTGCCACAGCAAAGGTGCCAGCGGGGAAAAGTAATGCTGGTTCTCACTGCCTCCTGGAACCTATTCAAATGCCCCAGACAATTTGGCCCTCTCTGCTTTCCTGCGGACTCCATCCTCAAAAGCACCTGTTTTCGCTTTCGGCAGCCTCCGGAGCAAAAAAGACAAACGTCCAGCTTTTGCTGCCACAGCAAAGGTGCCAGCGGGGAAAAGTAATGCTGGTTCTCACTGCCTCCTGGAATTCCTTCAAATGCCCCAGACAATTTGGCTCTCTCTGCTTTCCTGCGGACTCCATCCTCAAAAGCACCTGTTTTCGCTTTCGGCAGCCTCCGGAGCAAAAAAGACAAACGTCCAGCTTTTGCTGCCACAGCAAAGGTGCCAGCGGGGAAAAGTAATGCTGGTTCTCACTGCCTCCTGGAACCTCTTCAAATGCCACAGACAATTTGGCCCTCTCTGCTTTCCTGCGGACTCCATCCTCAAAAGCACCTGTTTTCGCTTTCGGCAACCTCCGGAGCAAAAAAGACAAACGTCCAGCTTTTGCTGCTACAGCAAAGGTGCCAGCGGGGAAAAGTAATGCTGGTTCTCACTGCCTCCTGGAACTCCTTCAAATGCCCCAGACAATTTGGCCCTCTCTGCTTTCCTGCGGACTCCATCCTCAAAAGCACCTGTTTTCGCTTTTGGCAACCTCCGGAGCAAAAAAGACAAACGTCCAGCTTTTGCTGCCACAGCAAAGGTGCCAGCGGGGAAAAGTAATGCTGGTTCTCACTGCCTCCTGGAACCCTTTCAAATGCCCCAGACAATTTGGCCCTCTCTGCTTTCCTGCGGACTCCATCCTCAAAAGCACCTGTTTTCGCTTTCGGCAGCCTCCGGAGCAAAAAAGACAAACGTCCAGCTTTTGCTGCCGCAGCAAAGGTGCCAGCGGGGAAAAGTAATGCTGGTTCTCACTGCCTCCTGGAACTCTTTCAAATGCCACAGACAATTTGGCCCTCTCTGCTTTCCTGCGGACTCCATCCTCAAAAGAACCTGTTTTCGCTTTCGACGCCCTACGGAGCAAAAAAGACAAACGTCCAGCTTTTGCTGCCACAGCAAAGGTGCCAGCAGGAAATATGATGCTGGTCCTCACTGCCTCCTGGAACCTCTTTAAATGCCACAGACAATTTGGCCCTCTCTGCTTTCCTGCGGACTCCATCCTCAAAAGCACCTGTTTTCGCTTTCAGTAGCCTCCGGAGCAAAAAAGACAAACGTCCAGCTTTTGCTGCCACAACAAAGGTGCCAGCGGGGAAAAGTAATGCTGGTTCTCACTGCCTCCTGGAACCCTTTCAAATGCCACAGACAATTTGGCCCTCTCTGCTTTCCTGCGGACTCCATCCTCAAAAGCACCTGTTTTCGCTTTCGGCAGCCTCCGGAGCAAAAAAGACAAACGTCCAGCTTTTGCTGCCACAGCAAAGGTGCCAACGGGGAAAAGTGATGCTGGTCCTCACTGACTCCTGGAACCTCTTCAAATGCCACAGACAATTTGGCCCTCTCTGCTTTACTGCGGACTCCATCCTCAAAAGCACCTGTTTTCACTTTCGGAGCCCTCCGGTGGTAAAAAGACAAACGTCCAGCTTTTGCTGCCACAGCAAAGGTGCCAGCGGGGAAAAGTAATGCTGGTTCTCACTGCCTCCTGGAACCCTTTCAAATGCCACAGACAATTTGGCCCTCTCTGCTTTCCTGCGGACTCCATCCTCAAAAGCACCTGTTTTCGCTTTCGGCAGCCTCCGGAGCAAAAAAGACAAACGTCCAGCTTTTGCTGCCACAGCAAAGGTGCCAGCGGAGAAAAGTAATGCTGGTTCTCACTGCCTCCTGGAACCCTTTCAAATGCCACAGACAATTTGGCCCTCTCTGCTTTCCTGCGGACTCCATCCTCAAAAGCACCTGTTTTCGCTTTGTGCAGCCTCCGGAGCAAAAAAGACAAACGCCCCGCTTTTGCTGCCACAGCAAAGGTGCCACCGGAGAAAAGTAATGCTGGTTCTCACTGCCTCCTGGAACCCTTTCAAATGCCACAGACAATTTGGCCCTCTCTGCTTTACTGCGGACTCCATCCTCAAAAGGACCTTTTTTCGCTTTCGGCCACCTCCGGAGCAAAAAAGACAAACGTCCAGCTTTTGCTGCCACAGCAAAGGTGCCAGCGGGGAAAAGTAATGCTGGTCCTCACTGCCTCCTGGAACCCTTTCAAATGCCACAGACAATTTGACCCTCTCTGCTTTACTGCGGACGCCATCCTCAAAAGCACCTGTTTTCGCTTTCGGCAGCCTCCGGAGCAAAAAAGACAAACGTCCAGCTTTTGCTGCCACAGCAAAGGTGCCAGCGGGGAAAAGTAATGCTGGTTCTCACTGCCTCCTGGAACCCTTTCAAATGCCACAGACAATTTGACCCTCTCTGCTTTCCTGCGGACTCCATCCTCAAAAGCACCTTTTTTTGCTTTCGGCAAACTCCGGAGCAAAAAAGACAAACGTCCAGCTTTTGCTGCCACAGCAAAGGTGCCAGTGGGGAAAAGTGATGCTGGTTCTCACTGCCTCCTGGAACCCTTTCAAATGCCCCAGACAATTTGACCCTCTCTGCTTTCCTGCGGACTCCATCCTCAAAAGCACCTTTTTTCGCTTTCGGCCACCTCCGGAGCAAAAAAGAAAAACGTCCAGCTTTTGCTGCCACAGCAAAGGTGCCAGCGGGGAAAAGTAATGCTGGTTCTCACTGCCTCCTGGAACCTCTTCAAATGCCCCAGACAATTTGGCACTCTCTGCTTTCCTGCGGAGTCCATCCTCAAAAGCACCTGTTTTCGCTTTCGGCATCCTCCGGAGGAAAAAAGACAAACGTCCAGCTTTTGCTGCCACAGCAAAGGTACCAGCCGGAAAATTAATGCTGGTTCTCACTGCCTCCTGGAACCCTTTCAAATGCCCCAGACAATTTGACCCTCTCTGCTTTCCTGCGGACTCCATCCTCAAAAGCACCTGTTTTCGCTTTCGGCAGCCTCCGGAGCAAAAAAGACAAACGTCCAGCTTTTGCTGCCACAGCAAAGGTGCCACCGGAGAAAAGTAATGCTGGTTCTCACTGCCTCCTGGAACCCTTTCAAATGCCACAGACAATTTGGCCCTCTCTGCTTTCCTGCGGACTCTATCCTCAAAAGCACCTGTTTTCGCTTTCGGCAACCTCCGGAGCAAAAAAGACAAACGTCCAGCTTTTGCTGCCACAGCAAAGGTGCCAGCGGGGAAAAGTAATGCTGGTTCTCACTGCCTCCTGGAACCCTTTCAAATGCCACAGACAATTTGGCCCTCTCTGCTTTCCTGCGGACTCCATCCTCAAAAGCACCTTTTTTCGCTTTCGGCAACCGTCGGAGGAAAAAAGACAAACGTCCAGCTTTTGCTGCCACAGCAAAGGTACCAGCGGGGAAAAGTAATGCTGGTTCTCACTGCCTCCTGGAACCTCTTCAAATGCCCCAGACAATTTGGCCCTCTCTGCTTTCCTGCGGACTCCATCCTCAAAAGCACCTGTTTTCGCTTTCGGCAGCCTCCGGAGCAAAAAAGACAAACGTCCAGCTTTTGCTGCCACAGCAAAGGTGCCAGCGGGGAAAAGTAATGCTGGTTCTCACTGCCTCCTGGAACCCTTTCAAATGCCACAGACAATTTGGCCCTCTCTGCTTTCCTGCGGACTCCATCCTCAAAAGCACCTGTTTTCGCTTTCGGCAACCTCCGGAGCAAAAAAGACAAACGTCCAGCTTTTGCTGCCACAGCAAAGGTGCCAGCGGGGAAAAGTGATGCTGGTCCTCACTGCCTCCTGGAACCCTTTCAAATGCCACAGACAATTTGGCCCTCTCTGCTTTCCTGCGGACTCCATCCTCAAAAGCACCTGTTTTCGCTTTCGGCAACCTCCGGAGCAAAAAAGACAAACGTCCAGCTTTTGCTGCCACAGCAAAGGTGCCAGCGGGGAAAAGTAATGCTGGTTCTCACTGCCTCCTGGAACCCTTTCAAATGCCACAGACAATTTGGCCCTCTCTGCTTTCCTGCGGACTCCATCCTCAAAAGCACTTGTTTTCGCTTTCGGCAGCCTCCGGAGCAAAAAAGACAAACGTCCAGCTTTTGCTGCCACAGCAAAGGTGCCAGCGGGGAAAAGTAATGCTGGTTCTCACTGCCTCCTGGAACCCTTTCAAATGCCCCAGACAATTTGGCCCTCTCTGCTTTACTGCGGACTCCATCCTCAAAAGCACCTGTTTTCACTTTCGGCGCCCTCCGGTGGTAAAAAGACAAATGTCCAGCTTTTGCTGCCACAGCAAATGTGCCAGCGGGGAAAAGTAATGCTGGTTCTCACTGCCTCCTGGAACCCTTTCAAATGCCACAGACAATTTGACCCTCTCTGCTTTCCTGCGGACTCCATCCTCAAAAGCCCCTTTTTTCGCTTTCCGCCACCACCGGAGCAAAAAAGACAAACGTCCAGCTTTTGCTGCCACAGCAAAGGTGCCAGCGGGGAAAAGTAATGCTGGTTCTCACTGTCTCCTGGAACCCTTTCAAATGCCACAGACAATTTGGCCCTCTCTGCTTTCCTGCGGACTCCATCCTCAAAACCACTTGTTTTCGCTTTCGGCAGCCTCTGGAGAAAAAAAAGACAAACGTCCAGCTTTTGCTGCCACAGCGAAGGTGCCAGCGGGGAACAGTAATGCTGGTTCTCACTGCCTCCTGGAACCCTTTACAATTCCACAGACAATTTGGCCCTCTCTGCTTTCCTGCGGACTCCATCCTCAAAAGCACCTTTTTTCGCTTTCGGCAACCTCAGGAGCAAAAAAGACAAACGTCCAGCTTTTGCTGCCACAGCAAAGGTGCCAGCGGGGAAAAGTGATGCTGGTTCTCACTGCCTCCTGGAACCCTTTCAAATGCCCCAGACAATTTGGCCCTCTCTGCTTTTCTGCGGACTCCATCATCAAAAGCACCTTTTTTCGCTTTCGGCAACCTCCGGAGCAAAAAAGACAAACGTCCAGCTTTTGCTGCCACAGCAAAGGTGCCAGCGGGGAAAAGTAATGCTGGTTCTCACTGCCTCCTGGAACCCTTTCAAGTGCCCAGACAATTTGGCCCTCTCTGCCTTCCTGCGGACTCCATCCTCAAAAGCACCTGTTTTCGCTTTCGGCAACCTCCGGAGCAAAAAAGACAAACGTCCAGCTTTTGCTGCCACAGCAAAGGTACCAGCGGGGAAAAGTAATGCTGGTTCTCACTGCCTCCTGGAACCTCTTCAAATGCCCCAGACAATTTGGCCCTCTCTGCTTTCCTGCGGACTCCATCCTCAAAAGCACCTGTTTTCGCTTTCGGCAGACTCCGGAGCAAAAAAGACAAACGTCCAGCTTTTGCTGCCACAGCAAAGGTGCCAGCGGGGAAAAGTAATGCTGGTTCTCACTGCCTCCTGGAACCCTTTCAAATGCCACAGACAATTTGGCCCTCTCTGCTTTCCTGCGGACTCCATCCTCAAAAGCACCTGTTTTGGCTTTCAGCAGCGTCCGGAGCAAAAAAGACAAACGTCCAGCTTTTGCTGCCACAGCAAATGTGCCAGCGGGGAAAAGTAATGCTGGTTCTCACTGCCTCCTGGAACTCCTTCAAATGCCTCAGAGAATTTGGCCCTCTCTGCTTTCCTGCGGACTCCATCCTCAAAAGCACCTGTTTTTGCTTTCGGCAGCCTCCGTAGCAAAAAAGACAAACGTCCAGCTTTTGCTGCCACAGCAAAGGTGCCAGCGGGGAAAAGTAATGCTGGTTCTCACTGCCTCCTGGAACCCTTTCAAATGCCACAGACAATTTGGCCCTCTCTGCTTTCCTGCGGACTCCATCCTCAAAAGCACTTGTTTTCGCTTTCGGCAGCCTCCGAAGAAAAACAAGACAAACGTCCAGCTTTTGCTGCCACAGCAAAGGTGCCAGCGGGGAAAAGTGATGCTGGTCCTCATTGCCTCCTGGAACCCTTTCAAATGCCCCAGACAATTTGACCCTCTCTGCTTTACTGCGGACTCCATCCTCAAAAGCACCTGTTTTCGCTTTCGGCAGCCTCCGGAGCAAAAAAGACAAACGTCCAGCTTTTGCTGCCACAGCAAAGGTGCCAGCGGGGAAAAGTAATGCTGGTTCTCACTGCCTCCTGGAACCCTTTCAAATGCCCCAGACAATTTGACCCTCTCTGCTTTCCTGCGGACTCCATCCTCAAAAGCACCTTTTTTTGCTTTCGGCAACCTCCGGAGCAAAAAAGACAAACGTCCAGCTTTTGCTGCCACAGCAAAGGTGCCAGCGGGGAAAAGTAATGCTGGTTCTCACTGCCTCCTGGAACCTCTTCAAATGCCCCAGACAATTTGGCACTCTCTGCTTTCCTGCGGACTCCATCCTCAAAAGCACCTGTTTTCGCTTTCGGCATCCTCCGGAGCAAAAAAGACAAACGTCCAGCTTTTGCTGCCACAGCAAAGGTGCCAGCGGGGAAAAGTAATGCTGGTTCTCACTGCCTCCTGGAACCCTTTCAAATGCCACAGACAATTTGGCCCTCTCTGCTTTCCTGCGGACTCCATCCTCAAAAGCACTCGTTTTCGCTTTCGGCAACCTCCAGAGCAAAAAAGACAAACGTCCAGCTTTTGCTGCCACAGCAAAGGTGCCAGCGGGGAAAAGTGATGCTGGTTCTCACTGCCTCCTGGAACCCTTTCAAATGCCACAGACAATTTGGCCCTCTCTGCTTTCCTGCGGACTCCATCCTCAAAAGCACCTGTTTTCGCTTTCGGCAGCCTCCGGAGCAAAAAAGACAAACATCCAGCTTTTGCTGCCACAGCAAAGGTGCCAGCGGGGAAAAGTGATGCTGGTCCTCACTGCCTCCAGGAACCCTTTCAAATGCCACAGACAATTTGGCCCTCTCTGCTTTCCTGCGGACTCCATCCTCAAAAGCACCTGTTTTCGCTTTCGGCAGCCTCCAGAGCAAAAAAGACAAATGTCCAGCTTTTGCTGCCACAGCAAAGGTGCCACCGGAGAAAAGTAATGCTGGTCCTCACTGCTTCCTGGAACCCTTTCAAATGCCACAGACAATTTGGCCCTCTCTGCTTTCCTGCGGACTCCATCCTCAAAAGCACCTGTTTTCACTTTCGGCCACCTCCGGTGGTAAAAAGACAAACGTCCAGCTTTTGCTGCCACAGCAAAGGTGCCAGCGGGGAAAAGTAATGCTGGTTCTCACTGCCTCCTGGAACCCTTTCAAATGCCACAGACAATTTGGCCCTCTCTGCTTTCCTGCGGACTCCATCCTCAAAAGCACCTTTTTTCGCTTTCGGCAGCCTCCGGAGCAAAATAGACAAACGTCCAGCTTTTGCTGCCACAGCAAAGGTGCCAGCGGAGAAAAGTAATGCTGGTTCTCACTGCCTCCTGGAACCCTTTCAAATGCCACAGACAATTTGGCCCTCTCTGCTTTCCTGCGGACTCCATCCTCAAAAGCACCTGTTTTCACTTTCGGCGCCCTCCGGTGGTAAAAAGACAAACGTCCAGCTTTTGCTGCCACAGCAAAGGTACCAGCGGGGAAAAGTAATGCTGGTTCTCACTGCCTCCTGGAACCCTTTCAAATGCCCCAGACAATTTGACCCTCTCTGCTTTCCTGCGGACTCCATCCTCAAAAGCACCTGTTTTCGCTTTCGGCAGCCTCCGGAGTAAAAAAGACAAACGTCCAGCTTTTGCTGCCACAGCAAAGGTGCCAGCGGAGAAAAGTAATGCTGGTTCTCACTGCCTCCTGGAACCCTTTCAAATGCCACAGACAATTTGGCCCTCTCTGCTTTCCTGCGGACTCTATCCTCAAAAGCACCTGTTTTCGCTTTCGGCAACCTCCGGAGCAAAAAAGACAAACGTCCAGCTTTTGCTGCCACAGCAAAGGTGCCAGCGGGGAAAAGTAATGCTGGTTCTCACTGCCTCCTGGAACCCTTTCAAATGCCACAGACAATTTGGCCCTCTCTGCTTTCCTGCGGACTCCATCCTCAAAAGCACCTTTTTTCGCTTTCGGCAACCGTCGGAGGAAAAAAGACAAACGTCCAGCTTTTGCTGCCACAGCAAAGGTACCAGCGGGGAAAAGTAATGCTGGTTCTCACTGCCTCCTGGAACCCTTTCAAATGCCACAGACAATTTGGCCCTCTCTGCTTTCCTGCGGACTCCATCCTCTAAAGCACCTGTTTTCGCTTTCGGCAACCTCCGGAGCAAAAAAGACAAACGTCCAGCTTTTGCTGCCACAGCAAAGGTGCCAGCGGGGAAAAGTAATGCTGGTTCTCACTGCCTCCTGGAACCCTTTCAAATGCCACAGACAATTTGGCCCTCTCTGCTTTCCTGCGGACTCCATCCTCAAAAGCACTTGTTTTCGCTTTCGGCAGCCTCCGGAGCAAAAAAGACAAACTTCCAGCTTTTGCTGCCACAGCAAAGGTGCCAGCGGGGAAAAGTAATGCTGGTTCTCACTGCCTCCTGGAACCCTTTCAAATGCCCCAGACAATTTGGCCCTCTCTGCTTTACTGCGGACTCCATCCTCAAAAGCACTTGTTTTCACTTTCGGCGCCCTCCGGTGGTAAAAAGACAAATGTCCAGCTTTTGCTGCCACAGCAAATGTGCCAGCGGGGAAAAGTAATGCTGGTTCTCACTGCCTCCTGGAACCCTTTCAAATGCCACAGACAATTTGACCCTCTCTGCTTTCCTGCGGACTCCATCCTCAAAACCACTTGTTTTCGCTTTCGGCAGCCTCTGGAGAAAAAAAAGACAAACGTCCAGCTTTTGCTGCCACAGCGAAGGTGCCAGCGGGGAACAGTAATGCTGGTTCTCACTGCCTCCTGGAACCCTTTACAATTCCACAGACAATTTGGCCCTCTCTGCTTTCCTGCGGACTCCATCCTCAAAAGCACCTTTTTTCGCTTTCGGCAACCTCAGGAGCAAAAAAGACAAACGTCCAGCTTTTGCTGCCACAGCAAAGGTGCCAACGGGGAAAAGTGATGCTGGTCGTCATTGCCTCCTGGAACCTCTTCAAATGCCCCAGACAATTTGGCCCTCTCTGCTTTCCTGCGGACTCTATCCTCAAAAGCGCCTTTTTTCACTTTCGGCGCCCTCCGGTGGTAAAAAGACAAACGTCCAGCTTTTGCTGCCGCAGCAAAGGTGCCAGCGGGGAAAAGTAATGCTGGTTCTCACTGCCTCCTGGAACTCTTTCAAATGCCACAGACAATTTGGCCCTCTCTGCTTTCCTGCGGACTCCATCCTCAAAAGAACCTGTTTTCGCTTTCGACGCCCTACGGAGCAAAAAAGACAAACGTCCAGCTTTTGCTGCCACAGCAAAGGTGCCAGCAGGAAATATGATGCTGGTCCTCACTGCCTCCTGGAACCTCTTTAAATGCCACAGACAATTTGGCCCTCTCTGCTTTCCTGCGGACTCCATCCTCAAAAGCACCTGTTTTCGCTTTCAGTAGCCTCCGGAGCAAAAAAGACAAACGTCCAGCTTTTGCTGCCACAGCAAAGGTGCCAGCGGGGAAAAGTAATGCTGGTTCTCACTGCCTCCTGGAACCCTTTCAAATGCCACAGACAATTTGGCCCTCTCTGCTTTCCTGCGGACTCCATCCTCAAAAGCACTCGTTTTCGCTTTCGGCAACCTCCAGAGCAAAAAAGACAAACGTCCAGCTTTTGCTGCCACAGCAAAGGTGCCAGCGGGGAAAAGTGATGCTGGTTCTCACTGCCTCCTGGAACCCTTTCAAATGCCACAGACAATTTGGCCCTCTCTGCTTTCCTGCGGACTCCATCCTCAAAAGCACCTGTTTTCGCTTTCGGCAGCCTCCGGAGCAAAAAAGACAAACATCCAGCTTTTGCTGCCACAGCAAAGGTGCCAGCGGGGAAAAGTGATGCTGGTCCTCACTGCCTCCAGGAACCCTTTCAAATGCCACAGACAATTTGGCCCTCTCTGCTTTCCTGCGGACTCCATCCTCAAAAGCACCTGTTTTCGCTTTCGGCAGCCTCCAGAGCAAAAAAGACAAATGTCCAGCTTTTGCTGCCACAGCAAAGGTGCCACCGGAGAAAAGTAATGCTGGTCCTCACTGCTTCCTGGAACCCTTTCAAATGCCACAGACAATTTGGCCCTCTCTGCTTTCCTGCGGACTCCATCCTCAAAAGCACCTGTTTTCACTTTCGGCCACCTCCGGTGGTAAAAAGACAAACGTCCAGCTTTTGCTGCCACAGCAAAGGTGCCAGCGGGGAAAAGTAATGCTGGTTCTCACTGCCTCCTGGAACCCTTTCAAATGCCACAGACAATTTGGCCCTCTCTGCTTTCCTGCGGACTCCATCCTCAAAAGCACCTTTTTTCGCTTTCGGCAGCCTCCGGAGCAAAATAGACAAACGTCCAGCTTTTGCTGCTACAGCAAAGGTGCCAGCGGAGAAAAGTAATGCTGGTTCTCACTGCCTCCTGGAACCCTTTCAAATGCCACAGACAATTTGGCCCTCTCTGCTTTCCTGCGGACTCCATCCTCAAAAGCACCTATTTTCGCTTTCGGCAGCCTCCGGAGCAAAAAAGACAAACGTCCAGCTTTTGCTGCCACAGCAAAGGTGCCAGCGGAGAAAAGTAATGCTGGTTCTCACTGCTTCCTGGAACCCTTTCAAATGCCACAGACAATTTGGCCCTCTCTGCTTTCCTGCGGACTCCATCCTCAAAAGCACCTGTTTTCACTTTCGGCGCCCTCCGGTGGTAAAAAGACAAACGTCCAGCTTTTGCTGCCACAGCAAAGGTACCAGCGGGGAAAAGTAATGCTGGTTCTCACTGCCTCCTGGAACCCTTTCAAATGCCCCAGACAATTTGACCCTCTCTGCTTTCCTGCGGACTCCATCCTCAAAAGCACCTGTTTTCGCTTTCGGCAGCCTCCGGAGTAAAAAAGACAAACGTCCAGCTTTTGCTGCCACAGCAAAGGTGCCAGCGGAGAAAAGTAATGCTGGTTCTCACTGCCTCCTGGAACCCTTTCAAATGCCACAGACAATTTGGCCCTCTCTGCTTTCCTGCGGACTCTATCCTCAAAAGCACCTGTTTTCGCTTTCGGCAGCCTCCGGAGCAAAAAAGACAAACGTCCAGCTTTTGCTGCCACAGCAAAGGTGCCAGCGGGGAAAAGTAATGCTGGTTCTCACTGCCTCCTGGAACCCTTTCAAATGCCACAGACAATTTGGCCCTCTCTGCTTTCCTGCGGACTCCATCCTCAAAAGCACCTTTTTTCGCTTTCGGCAACCGTCGGAGGAAAAAAGACAAACGTCCAGCTTTTGCTGCCACAGCAAAGGTACCAGCGGGGAAAAGTAATGCTGGTTCTCACTGCCTCCTGGAACCCTTTCAAATGCCACAGACAATTTGGCCCTCTCTGCTTTCCTGCGGACTCCATCCTCTAAAGCACCTGTTTTCGCTTTCGGCAACCTCCGGAGCAAAAAAGACAAACGTCCAGCTTTTGCTGCCACAGCAAAGGTGCCAGCGGGGAAAAGTAATGCTGGTTCTCACTGCCTCCTGGAACCCTTTCAAATGCCACAGACAATTTGGCCCTCTCTGCTTTCCTGCGGACTCCATCCTCAAAAGCACTTGTTTTCGCTTTCGGCAGCCTCCGGAGCAAAAAAGACAAACTTCCAGCTTTTGCTGCCACAGCAAAGGTGCCAGCGGGGAAAAGTAATGCTGGTTCTCACTGCCTCCTGGAACCCTTTCAAATGCCCCAGACAATTTGGCCCTCTCTGCTTTACTGCGGACTCCATCCTCAAAAGCACTTGTTTTCACTTTCGGCGCCCTCCGGTGGTAAAAAGACAAATGTCCAGCTTTTGCTGCCACAGCAAATGTGCCAGCGGGGAAAAGTAATGCTGGTTCTCACTGCCTCCTGGAACCCTTTCAAATGCCACAGACAATTTGACCCTCTCTGCTTTCCTGCGGACTCCATCCTCAAAACCACTTGTTTTCGCTTTCGGCAGCCTCTGGAGAAAAAAAAGACAAACGTCCAGCTTTTGCTGCCACAGCGAAGGTGCCAGCGGGGAACAGTAATGCTGGTTCTCACTGCCTCCTGGAACCCTTTACAATTCCACAGACAATTTGGCCCTCTCTGCTTTCCTGCGGACTCCATCCTCAAAAGCACCTTTTTTCGCTTTCGGCAACCTCAGGAGCAAAAAAGACAAACGTCCAGCTTTTGCTGCCACAGCAAAGGTGCCAACGGGGAAAAGTGATGCTGGTCGTCATTGCCTCCTGGAACCTCTTCAAATGCCCCAGACAATTTGGCCCTCTCTGCTTTCCTGCGGACTCTATCCTCAAAAGCGCCTTTTTTCACTTTCGGCGCCCTCCGGTGGTAAAAAGACAAACGTCCAGCTTTTGCTGCCGCAGCAAAGGTGCCAGCGGGGAAAAGTAATGCTGGTTCTCACTGCCTCCTGGAACTCTTTCAAATGCCACAGACAATTTGGCCCTCTCTGCTTTCCTGCGGACTCCATCCTCAAAAGAACCTGTTTTCGCTTTCGACGCCCTACGGAGCAAAAAAGACAAACGTCCAGCTTTTGCTGCCACAGCAAAGGTGCCAGCAGGAAATATGATGCTGGTCCTCACTGCCTCCTGGAACCTCTTTAAATGCCACAGACAATTTGGCCCTCTCTGCTTTCCTGCGGACTCCATCCTCAAAAGCACCTGTTTTCGCTTTCAGTAGCCTCCGGAGCAAAAAAGACAAACGTCCAGCTTTTGCTGCCACAGCAAAGGTGCCAGCGGGGAAAAGTAATGCTGGTTCTCACTGCCTCCTGGAACCCTTTCAAATGCCACAGACAATTTGGCCCTCTCTGCTTTCCTGCGGACTCCATCCTCAAAAGCACTCGTTTTCGCTTTCGGCAACCTCCAGAGCAAAAAAGACAAACGTCCAGCTTTTGCTGCCACAGCAAAGGTGCCAGCGGGGAAAAGTGATGCTGGTTCTCACTGCCTCCTGGAACCCTTTCAAATGCCACAGACAATTTGGCCCTCTCTGCTTTCCTGCGGACTCCATCCTCAAAAGCACCTGTTTTCGCTTTCGGCAGCCTCCGGAGCAAAAAAGACAAACATCCAGCTTTTGCTGCCACAGCAAAGGTGCCAGCGGGGAAAAGTGATGCTGGTCCTCACTGCCTCCAGGAACCCTTTCAAATGCCACAGACAATTTGGCCCTCTCTGCTTTCCTGCGGACTCCATCCTCAAAAGCACCTGTTTTCGCTTTCGGCAGCCTCCAGAGCAAAAAAGACAAATGTCCAGCTTTTGCTGCCACAGCAAAGGTGCCACCGGAGAAAAGTAATGCTGGTCCTCACTGCTTCCTGGAACCCTTTCAAATGCCACAGACAATTTGGCCCTCTCTGCTTTCCTGCGGACTCCATCCTCAAAAGCACCTGTTTTCACTTTCGGCCACCTCCGGTGGTAAAAAGACAAACGTCCAGCTTTTGCTGCCACAGCAAAGGTGCCAGCGGGGAAAAGTAATGCTGGTTCTCACTGCCTCCTGGAACCCTTTCAAATGCCACAGACAATTTGGCCCTCTCTGCTTTCCTGCGGACTCCATCCTCAAAAGCACCTTTTTTCGCTTTCGGCAGCCTCCGGAGCAAAATAGACAAACGTCCAGCTTTTGCTGCCACAGCAAAGGTGCCAGCGGAGAAAAGTAATGCTGGTTCTCACTGCCTCCTGGAACCCTTTCAAATGCCACAGACAATTTGGCCCTCTCTGCTTTCCTGCGGACTCCATCCTCAAAAGCACCTATTTTCGCTTTCGGCAGCCTCCGGAGCAAAAAAGACAAACGTCCAGCTTTTGCTGCCACAGCAAAGGTGCCAGCGGAGAAAAGTAATGCTGGTTCTCACTGCTTCCTGGAACCCTTTCAAATGCCACAGACAATTTGGCCCTCTCTGCTTTCCTGCGGACTCCATCCTCAAAAGCACCTGTTTTCACTTTCGGCGCCCTCCGGTGGTAAAAAGACAAACGTCCAGCTTTTGCTGCCACAGCAAAGGTACCAGCGGGGAAAAGTAATGCTGGTTCTCACTGCCTCCTGGAACCCTTTCAAATGCCCCAGACAATTTGACCCTCTCTGCTTTCCTGCGGACTCCATCCTCAAAAGCACCTGTTTTCGCTTTCGGCAGCCTCCGGAGTAAAAAAGACAAACGTCCAGCTTTTGCTGCCACAGCAAAGGTGCCAGCGGAGAAAAGTAATGCTGGTTCTCACTGCCTCCTGGAACCCTTTCAAATGCCACAGACAATTTGGCCCTCTCTGCTTTCCTGCGGACTCTATCCTCAAAAGCACCTGTTTTCGCTTTCGGCAACCTCCGGAGCAAAAAAGACAAACGTCCAGCTTTTGCTGCCACAGCAAAGGTGCCAGCGGGGAAAAGTAATGCTGGTTCTCACTGCCTCCTGGAACCCTTTCAAATGCCACAGACAATTTGGCCCTCTCTGCTTTCCTGCGGACTCCATCCTCAAAAGCACCTTTTTTCGCTTTCGGCAACCGTCGGAGGAAAAAAGACAAACGTCCAGCTTTTGCTGCCACAGCAAAGGTACCAGCGGGGAAAAGTAATGCTGGTTCTCACTGCCTCCTGGAACCCTTTCAAATGCCACAGACAATTTGGCCCTCTCTGCTTTACTGCGGACTCCATCCTCAAAAGGACCTTTTTTCGCTTTCGGCCACCTCCGGAGCAAAAAAGACAAACGTCCAGCTTTTGCTGCCACAGCAAAGGTGCCAGCGGGGAAAAGTAATGCTGGTCCTCACTGCCTCCTGGAACCCTTTCAAATGCCACAGACAATTTGACCCTCTCTGCTTTACTGCGGACGCCATCCTCAAAAGCACCTGTTTTCGCTTTCGGCAGCCTCCGGAGCAAAAAAGACAAACGTCCAGCTTTTGCTGCCACAGCAAAGGTGCCAGCGGGGAAAAGTAATGCTGGTTCTCACTGCCTCCTGGAACCCTTTCAAATGCCACAGACAATTTGACCCTCTCTGCTTTCCTGCGGACTCCATCCTCAAAAGCACCTTTTTTTGCTTTCGGCAAACTCCGGAGCAAAAAAGACAAACGTCCAGCTTTTGCTGCCACAGCAAAGGTGCCAGTGGGGAAAAGTGATGCTGGTTCTCACTGCCTCCTGGAACCCTTTCAAATGCCCCAGACAATTTGACCCTCTCTGCTTTCCTGCGGACTCCATCCTCAAAAGCACCTTTTTTCGCTTTCGGCCACCTCCGGAGCAAAAAAGAAAAACGTCCAGCTTTTGCTGCCACAGCAAAGGTGCCAGCGGGGAAAAGTAATGCTGGTTCTCACTGCCTCCTGGAACCTCTTCAAATGCCCCAGACAATTTGGCACTCTCTGCTTTCCTGCCGAGTCCATCCTCAAAAGCACCTGTTTTCGCTTTCGGCATCCTCCGGAGGAAAAAAGACAAACGTCCAGCTTTTGCTGCCACAGCAAAGGTACCAGCCGGAAAAGTAATGCTGGTTCTCACTGCCTCCTGGAACCCTTTCAAATGCCCCAGACAATTTGACCCTCTCTGCTTTCCTGCGGACTCCATCCTCAAAAGCACCTGTTTTCGCTTTCGGCAGCCTCCGGAGCAAAAAAGACAAACGTCCAGCTTTTGCTGCCACAGCAAAGGTGCCACCGGAGAAAAGTAATGCTGGTTCTCACTGCCTCCTGGAACCCTTTCAAATGCCACAGACAATTTGGCCCTCTCTGCTTTCCTGCGGACTCTATCCTCAAAAGCACCTGTTTTCGCTTTCGGCAACCTCCGGAGCAAAAAAGACAAACGTCCAGCTTTTGCTGCCACAGCAAAGGTGCCAGCGGGGAAAAGTAATGCTGGTTCTCACTGCCTCCTGGAACCCTTTCAAATGCCCCAGACAATTTGGCCCTCTCTGCTTTCCTGCGGACTCCATCCTCAAAAGCACCTTTTTTCGCTTTCGGCAACCGTCGGAGGAAAAAAGACAAACGTCCAGCTTTTGCTGCCACAGCAAAGGTACCAGCGGGGAAAAGTAATGCTGGTTCTCACTGCCTCCTGGAACCTCTTCAAATGCCCCAGACAATTTGGCCCTCTCTGCTTTCCTGCGGACTCCATCCTCAAAAGCACCTGTTTTCGCTTTCGGCAGCCTCCGGAGCAAAAAAGACAAACGTCCAGCTTTTGCTGCCACAGCAAAGGTGCCAGCGGGGAAAAGTAATGCTGGTTCTCACTGCCTCCTGGAACCCTTTCAAATGCCACAGACAATTTGGCCCTCTCTGCTTTCCTGCGGACTCCATCCTCAAAAGCACCTGTTTTCGCTTTCGGCAACCTCCGGAGCAAAAAAGACAAACGTCCAGCTTTTGCTGCCACAGCAAAGGTGCCAGCGGGGAAAAGTGATGCTGGTCCTCACTGCCTCCTGGAACCCTTTCAAATGCCACAGACAATTTGGCCCTCTCTGCTTTCCTGCGGACTCCATCCTCAAAAGCACCTGTTTTCGCTTTCGGCAACCTCCGGAGCAAAAAAGACAAACGTCCAGCTTTTGCTGCCACAGCAAAGGTGCCAGCGGGGAAAAGTAATGCTGGTTCTCACTGCCTCCTGGAACCCTTTCAAATGCCACAGACAATTTGGCCCTCTCTGCTTTCCTGCGGACTCCATCCTCAAAAGCACTTGTTTTCGCTTTCGGCAGCCTCCGGAGCAAAAAAGACAAACGTCCAGCTTTTGCTGCCACAGCAAAGGTGCCAGCGGGGAAAAGTAATGCTGGTTCTCACTGCCTCCTGGAACCCTTTCAAATGCCCCAGACAATTTGGCCCTCTCTGCTTTACTGCGGACTCCATCCTCAAAAGCACCTGTTTTCACTTTCGGCGCCCTCCGGTGGTAAAAAGACAAATGTCCAGCTTTTGCTGCCACAGCAAATGTGCCAGCGGGGAAAAGTAATGCTGGTTCTCACTGCCTCCTGGAACCCTTTCAAATGCCACAGACAATTTGACCCTCTCTGCTTTCCTGCGGACTCCATCCTCAAAAGCCCCTTTTTTCGCTTTCCGCCACCTCCGGAGCAAAAAAGAAAAACGTCCAGCTTTTGCTGCCACAGCAAAGGTGCCAGCGGGGAAAAGTAATGCTGGTTCTCACTGTCTCCTGGAACCCTTTCAAATGCCACAGACAATTTGGTCCTCTCTGCTTTCCTGCGGACTCCATCCTCAAAACCACTTGTTTTCGCTTTCGGCAGCCTCTGGAGAAAAAAAAGACAAACGTCCAGCTTTTGCTGCCACAGCGAAGGTGCCAGCGGGGAACAGTAATGCTGGTTCTCACTGCCTCCTGGAACCCTTTACAATTCCACAGACAATTTGGCCCTCTCTGCTTTCCTGCGGACTCCATCCTCAAAAGCACCTTTTTTCGCTTTCGGCAACCTCAGGAGCAAAAAAGACAAACGTCCAGCTTTTGCTGCCACAGCAAAGGTGCCAGCGGGGAAAAGTGATGCTGGTTCTCACTGCCTCCTGGAACCCTTTCAAATGCCCCAGACAATTTGGCCCTCTCTGCTTTTCTGCGGACTCCATCATCAAAAGCACCTTTTTTCGCTTTCGGCAACCTCCGGAGCAAAAAAGACAAACGTCCAGCTTTTGCTGCCACAGCAAAGGTGCCAGCGGGGAAAAGTAATGCTGGTTCTCACTGCCTCCTGGAACCCTTTCAAGTGCCCAGACAATTTGGCCCTCTCTGCCTTCCTGCGGACTCCATCCTCAAAAGCACCTGTTTTCGCTTTCGGCAACCTCCGGAGCAAAAAAGACAAACGTCCAGCTTTTGCTGCCACAGCAAAGGTACCAGCGGGGAAAAGTAATGCTGGTTCTCACTGCCTCCTGGAACCTCTTCAAATGCCCCAGACAATTTGGCCCTCTCTGCTTTCCTGCGGACTCCATCCTCAAAAGCACCTGTTTTCGCTTTCGGCAGACTCCGGAGCAAAAAAGACAAACGTCCAGCTTTTGCTGCCACAGCAAAGGTGCCAGCGGGGAAAAGTAATGCTGGTTCTCACTGCCTCCTGGAACCCTTTCAAATGCCACAGACAATTTGGCCCTCTCTGCTTTCCTGCGGACTCCATCGTCAAAAGCACCTGTTTTGGCTTTCAGCAGCGTCCGGAGCAAAAAAGACAAACGTCCAGCTTTTGCTGCCACAGCAAATGTGCCAGCGGGGAAAAGTAATGCTGGTTCTCACTGCCTCCTGGAACTCCTTCAAATGCCTCAGAGAATTTGGCCCTCTCTGCTTTCCTGCGGACTCCATCCTCAAAAGCACCTGTTTTTGCTTTCGGCAGCCTCCGTAGCAAAAAAGACAAACGTCCAGCTTTTGCTGCCACAGCAAAGGTGCCAGCGGGGAAAAGTAATGCTGGTTCTCACTGCCTCCTGGAACCCTTTCAAATGCCACAGACAATTTGGCCCTCTCTGCTTTCCTGCGGACTCCATCCTCAAAAGCACTTGTTTTCGCTTTCGGCAGCCTCCGAAGAAAAACAAGACAAACGTCCAGCTTTTGCTGCCACAGCAAAGGTGCCAGCGGGGAAAAGTGATGCTGGTCCTCATTGCCTCCTGGAACCCTTTCAAATGCCCCAGACAATTTGACCCTCTCTGCTTTACTGCGGACTCCATCCTCAAAAGCACCTGTTTTCGCTTTCGGCAGCCTCCGGAGCAAAAAAGACAAACGTCCACCTTTTGCTGCCACAGCAAAGGTGCCAGCGGGGAAAAGTAATGCTGGTTCTCACTGCCTCCTGGAACCCTTTCAAATGCCCCAGACAATTTGACCCTCTCTGCTTTCCTGCGGACTCCATCCTCAAAAGCACCTTTTTTTGCTTTCGGCAACCTCCGGAGCAAAAAAGACAAACGTCCAGCTTTTGCTGCCACAGCAAAGGTGCCAGCGGGGAAAAGTAATGCTGGTTCTCACTGCCTCCTGGAACCTCTTCAAATGCCCCAGACAATTTGGCACTCTCTGCTTTCCTGCGGACTCCATCCTCAAAAGCACCTGTTTTCGCTTTCGGCATCCTCCGGAGCAAAAAAGACAAACGTCCAGCTTTTGCTGCCACAGCAAAGGTGCCAGCGGGGAAAAGTAATGCTGGTTCTCACTGCCTCCTGGAACCCTTTCAAATGCCACAGACAATTTGGCCCTCTCTGCTTTCCTGCGGACTCCATCCTCAAAAGCACTCGTTTTCGCTTTCGGCAACCTCCAGAGCAAAAAAGACAAACGTCCAGCTTTTGCTGCCACAGCAAAGGTGCCAGCGGGGAAAAGTGATGCTGGTTCTCACTGCCTCCTGGAACCCTTTCAAATGCCACAGACAATTTGGCCCTCTCTGCTTTCCTGCGGACTCCATCCTCAAAAGCACCTGTTTTCGCTTTCGGCAGCCTCCGGAGCAAAAAAGACAAACATCCAGCTTTTGCTGCCACAGCAAAGGTGCCAGCGGGGAAAAGTGATGCTGGTCCTCACTGCCTCCAGGAACCCTTTCAAATGCCACAGACAATTTGGCCCTCTCTGCTTTCCTGCGGACTCCATCCTCAAAAGCACCTGTTTTCGCTTTCGGCAGCCTCCAGAGCAAAAAAGACAAATGTCCAGCTTTTGCTGCCACAGCAAAGGTGCCACCGGAGAAAAGTAATGCTGGTCCTCACTGCTTCCTGGAACCCTTTCAAATGCCACAGACAATTTGGCCCTCTCTGCTTTCCTGCGGACTCCATCCTCAAAAGCACCTGTTTTCACTTTCGGCCACCTCCGGTGGTAAAAAGACAAACGTCCAGCTTTTGCTGCCACAGCAAAGGTGCCAGCGGGGAAAAGTAATGCTGGTTCTCACTGCCTCCTGGAACCCTTTCAAATGCCACAGACAATTTGGCCCTCTCTGCTTTCCTGCGGACTCCATCCTCAAAAGCACCTGTTTTCGCTTTCGGCAGCCTCCGGAGTAAAAAAGACAAACGTCCAGCTTTTGCTGCCACAGCAAAGGTGCCAGCGGAGAAAAGTAATGCTGGTTCTCACTGCCTCCTGGAACCCTTTCAAATGCCACAGACAATTTGGCCCTCTCTGCTTTCCTGCGGACTCTATCCTCAAAAGCACCTGTTTTCGCTTTCGGCAACCTCCGGAGCAAAAAAGACAAACGTCCAGCTTTTGCTGCCACAGCAAAGGTGCCAGCGGGGAAAAGTAATGCTGGTTCTCACTGCCTCCTGGAACCCTTTCAAATGCCACAGACAATTTGGCCCTCTCTGCTTTCCTGCGGACTCCATCCTCAAAAGCACCTTTTTTCGCTTTCGGCAACCGTCGGAGGAAAAAAGACAAACGTCCAGCTTTTGCTGCCACAGCAAAGGTACCAGCGGGGAAAAGTAATGCTGGTTCTCACTGCCTCCTGGAACCCTTTCAAATGCCACAGACAATTTGGCCCTCTCTGCTTTCCTGCGGACTCCATCCTCTAAAGCACCTGTTTTCGCTTTCGGCAACCTCCGGAGCAAAAAAGACAAACGTCCAGCTTTTGCTGCCACAGCAAAGGTGCCAGCGGGGAAAAGTAATGCTGGTTCTCACTGCCTCCTGGAACCCTTTCAAATGCCACAGACAATTTGGCCCTCTCTGCTTTCCTGCGGACTCCATCCTCAAAAGCACTTGTTTTCGCTTTCGGCAGCCTCCGGAGCAAAAAAGACAAACTTCCAGCTTTTGCTGCCACAGCAAAGGTGCCAGCGGGGAAAAGTAATGCTGGTTCTCACTGCCTCCTGGAACCCTTTCAAATGCCCCAGACAATTTGGCCCTCTCTGCTTTACTGCGGACTCCATCCTCAAAAGCACTTGTTTTCACTTTCGACGCCCTCCGGTGGTAAAAAGACAAATGTCCAGCTTTTGCTGCCACAGCAAATGTGCCAGCGGGGAAAAGTAATGCTGGTTCTCACTGCCTCCTGGAACCCTTTCAAATGCCACAGACAATTTGACCCTCTCTGCTTTCCTGCGGACTCCATCCTCAAAACCACTTGTTTTCGCTTTCGGCAGCCTCTGGAGAAAAAAAAGACAAACGTCCAGCTTTTGCTGCCACAGCGAAGGTGCCAGCGGGGAACAGTAATGCTGGTTCTCACTGCCTCCTGGAACCCTTTACAATTCCACAGACAATTTGGCCCTCTCTGCTTTCCTGCGGACTCCATCCTCAAAAGCACCTTTTTTCGCTTTCGGCAACCTCAGGAGCAAAAAAGACAAACGTCCAGCTTTTGCTGCCACAGCAAAGGTGCCAACGGGGAAAAGTGATGCTGGTCGTCATTGCCTCCTGGAACCTCTTCAAATGCCCCAGACAATTTGGCCCTCTCTGCTTTCCTGCGGACTCTATCCTCAAAAGCGCCTTTTTTCACTTTCGGCGCCCTCCGGTGGTAAAAAGACAAACGTCCAGCTTTTGCTGCCGCAGCAAAGGTGCCAGCGGGGAAAAGTAATGCTGGTTCTCACTGCCTCCTGGAACTCTTTCAAATGCCACAGACAATTTGGCCCTCTCTGCTTTCCTGCGGACTCCATCCTCAAAAGAACCTGTTTTCGCTTTCGACGCCCTACGGAGCAAAAAAGACAAACGTCCAGCTTTTGCTGCCACAGCAAAGGTGCCAGCAGGAAATATGATGCTGGTCCTCACTGCCTCCTGGAACCTCTTTAAATGCCACAGACAATTTGGCCCTCTCTGCTTTCCTGCGGACTCCATCCTCAAAAGCACCTGTTTTCGCTTTCAGCAGCCTCCGGAGCAAAAAAGACAAACGTCCAGCTTTTGCTGCCACAGCAAAGGTGCCAGCGGGGAAAAGTAATGCTGGTTCTCACTGCCTCCTGGAACCCTTTCAAATGCCCCAGACAATTTGACCCTCTCTGCTTTCCTGCGGACTCCATCCTCAAAAGCACCTTTTTTTGCTTTCGGCAACCTCCGGAGCAAAAAAGACAAACGTCCAGCTTTTGCTGCCACAGCAAAGGTGCCAGCGGGGAAAAGTAATGCTGGTTCTCACTGCCTCCTGGAACCTCTTCAAATGCCCCAGACAATTTGGCACTCTCTGCTTTCCTGCGGACTCCATCCTCAAAAGCACCTGTTTTCGCTTTCGGCATCCTCCGGAGCAAAAAAGACAAACGTCCAGCTTTTGCTGCCACAGCAAAGGTGCCAGCGGGGAAAAGTAATGCTGGTTCTCACTGCCTCCTGGAACCCTTTCAAATGCCACAGACAATTTGGCCCTCTCTGCTTTCCTGCGGACTCCATCCTCAAAAGCACTCGTTTTCGCTTTCGGCAACCTCCAGAGCAAAAAAGACAAACGTCCAGCTTTTGCTGCCACAGCAAAGGTGCCAGCGGGGAAAAGTGATGCTGGTTCTCACTGCCTCCTGGAACCCTTTCAAATGCCACAGACAATTTGGCCCTCTCTGCTTTCCTGCGGACTCCATCCTCAAAAGCACCTGTTTTCGCTTTCGGCAGCCTCCGGAGCAAAAAAGACAAACATCCAGCTTTTGCTGCCACAGCAAAGGTGCCAGCGGGGAAAAGTGATGCTGGTCCTCACTGCCTCCAGGAACCCTTTCAAATGCCACAGACAATTTGGCCCTCTCTGCTTTCCTGCGGACTCCATCCTCAAAAGCACCTGTTTTCGCTTTCGGCAGCCTCCAGAGCAAAAAAGACAAATGTCCAGCTTTTGCTGCCACAGCAAAGGTGCCACCGGAGAAAAGTAATGCTGGTCCTCACTGCTTCCTGGAACCCTTTCAAATGCCACAGACAATTTGGCCCTCTCTGCTTTCCTGCGGACTCCATCCTCAAAAGCACCTGTTTTCACTTTCGGCCACCTCCGGTGGTAAAAAGACAAACGTCCAGCTTTTGCTGCCACAGCAAAGGTGCCAGCGGGGAAAAGTAATGCTGGTTCTCACTGCCTCCTGGAACCCTTTCAAATGCCACAGACAATTTGGCCCTCTCTGCTTTCCTGCGGACTCCATCCTCAAAAGCACCTGTTTTCGCTTTCGGCAGCCTCCAGAGTAAAAAAGACAAACGTCCAGCTTTTGCTGCCACAGCAAAGGTGCCAGCGGAGAAAAGTAATGCTGGTTCTCACTGCCTCCTGGAACCCTTTCAAATGCCACAGACAATTTGGCCCTCTCTGCTTTCCTGCGGACTCTATCCTCAAAAGCACCTGTTTTCGCTTTCGGCAACCTCCGGAGCAAAAAAGACAAACGTCCAGCTTTTGCTGCCACAGCAAAGGTGCCAGCGGGGAAAAGTAATGCTGGTTCTCACTGCCTCCTGGAACCCTTTCAAATGCCACAGACAATTTGGCCCTCTCTGCTTTCCTGCGGACTCCATCCTCAAAAGCACCTTTTTTCGCTTTCGGCAACCGTCGGAGGAAAAAAGACAAACGTCCAGCTTTTGCTGCCACAGCAAAGGTACCAGCGGGGAAAAGTAATGCTGGTTCTCACTGCCTCCTGGAACCCTTTCAAATGCCACAGACAATTTGGCCCTCTCTGCTTTCCTGCGGACTCCATCCTCTAAAGCACCTGTTTTCGCTTTCGGCAACCTCCGGAGCAAAAAAGACAAACGTCCAGCTTTTGCTGCCACAGCAAAGGTGCCAGCGGGGAAAAGTAATGCTGGTTCTCACTGCCTCCTGGAACCCTTTCAAATGCCACAGACAATTTGGCCCTCTCTGCTTTCCCGCGGACTCCATCCTCAAAAGCACTTGTTTTCGCTTTCGGCAGCCTCCGGAGCAAAAAAGACAAACTTCCAGCTTTTGCTGCCACAGCAAAGGTGCCAGCGGGGAAAAGTAATGCTGGTTCTCACTGCCTCCTGGAACCCTTTCAAATGCCCCAGACAATTTGGCCCTCTCTGCTTTACTGCGGACTCCATCCTCAAAAGCACTTGTTTTCACTTTCGACGCCCTCCGGTGGTAAAAAGACAAATGTCCAGCTTTTGCTGCCACAGCAAATGTGCCAGCGGGGAAAAGTAATGCTGGTTCTCACTGCCTCCTGGAACCCTTTCAAATGCCACAGACAATTTGACCCTCTCTGCTTTCCTGCGGACTCCATCCTCAAAACCACTTGTTTTCGCTTTCGGCAGCCTCTGGAGAAAAAAAAGACAAACGTCCAGCTTTTGCTGCCACAGCGAAGGTGCCAGCGGGGAACAGTAATGCTGGTTCTCACTGCCTCCTGGAACCCTTTACAATTCCACAGACAATTTGGCCCTCTCTGCTTTCCTGCGGACTCCATCCTCAAAAGCACCTTTTTTCGCTTTCGGCAACCTCAGGAGCAAAAAAGACAAACGTCCAGCTTTTGCTGCCACAGCAAAGGTGCCAACGGGGAAAAGTGATGCTGGTCGTCATTGCCTCCTGGAACCTCTTCAAATGCCCCAGACAATTTGGCCCTCTCTGCTTTCCTGCGGACTCTATCCTCAAAAGCGCCTTTTTTCACTTTCGGCGCCCTCCGGTGGTAAAAAGACAAACGTCCAGCTTTTGCTGCCGCAGCAAAGGTGCCAGCGGGGAAAAGTAATGCTGGTTCTCACTGCCTCCTGGAACTCTTTCAAATGCCACAGACAATTTGGCCCTCTCTGCTTTCCTGCGGACTCCATCCTCAAAAGAACCTGTTTTCGCTTTCGACGCCCTACGGAGCAAAAAAGACAAACGTCCAGCTTTTGCTGCCACAGCAAAGGTGCCAGCAGGAAATATGATGCTGGTCCTCACTGCCTCCTGGAACCTCTTTAAATGCCACAGACAATTTGGCCCTCTCTGCTTTCCTGCGGACTCCATCCTCAAAAGCACCTGTTTTCGCTTTCAGCAGCCTCCGGAGCAAAAAAGACAAACGTCCAGCTTTTGCTGCCACAGCAAAGGTGCCAGCGGGGAAAAGTAATGCTGGTTCTCACTGCCTCCTGGAACCCTTTCAAATGCCACAGACAATTTGGCCCTCTCTGCTTTCCTGCGGACTCCATCCTCAAAAGCACTCGTTTTCGCTTTCGGCAACCTCCAGAGCAAAAAAGACAAACGTCCAGCTTTTGCTGCCACAGCAAAGGTGCCAGCGGGGAAAAGTGATGCTGGTTCTCACTGCCTCCTGGAACCCTTTCAAATGCCACAGACAATTTGGCCCTCTCTGCTTTCCTGCGGACTCCATCCTCAAAAGCACCTGTTTTCGCTTTCGGCAGCCTCCGGAGCAAAAAAGACAAACATCCAGCTTTTGCTGCCACAGCAAAGGTGCCAGCGGGGAAAAGTGATGCTGGTCCTCACTGCCTCCAGGAACCCTTTCAAATGCCACAGACAATTTGGCCCTCTCTGCTTTCCTGCGGACTCCATCCTCAAAAGCACCTGTTTTCGCTTTCGGCAGCCTCCAGAGCAAAAAAGACAAATGTCCAGCTTTTGCTGCCACAGCAAAGGTGCCACCGGAGAAAAGTAATGCTGGTCCTCACTGCTTCCTGGAACCCTTTCAAATGCCACAGACAATTTGGCCCTCTCTGCTTTCCTGCGGACTCCATCCTCAAAAGCACCTGTTTTCACTTTCGGCCACCTCCGGTGGTAAAAAGACAAACGTCCAGCTTTTGCTGCCACAGCAAAGGTGCCAGCGGGGAAAAGTAATGCTGGTTCTCACTGCCTCCTGGAACCCTTTCAAATGCCACAGACAATTTGGCCCTCTCTGCTTTCCTGCGGACTCCATCCTCAAAAGCACCTTTTTTCGCTTTCGGCAGCCTCCGGAGCAAAATAGACAAACGTCCAGCTTTTGCTGCCACAGCAAAGGTGCCAGCGGAGAAAAGTAATGCTGGTTCTCACTGCCTCCTGGAACCCTTTCAAATGCCACAGACAATTTGGCCCTCTCTGCTTTCCTGCGGACTCCATCCTCAAAAGCACCTATTTTCGCTTTCGGCAGCCTCCGGAGCAAAAAAGACAAACGTCCAGCTTTTGCTGCCACAGCAAAGGTGCCAGCGGAGAAAAGTAATGCTGGTTCTCACTGCTTCCTGGAACCCTTTCAAATGCCACAGACAATTTGGCCCTCTCTGCTTTCCTGCGGACTCCATCCTCAAAAGCACCTGTTTTCACTTTCGGCGCCCTCCGGTGGTAAAAAGACAAACGTCCAGCTTTTGCTGCCACAGCAAAGGTACCAGCGGGGAAAAGTAATGCTGGTTCTCACTGCCTCCTGGAACCCTTTCAAATGCCCCAGACAATTTGACCCTCTCTGCTTTCCTGCGGACTCCATCCTCAAAAGCACCTGTTTTCGCTTTCGGCAGCCTCCGGAGTAAAAAAGACAAACGTCCAGCTTTTGCTGCCACAGCAAAGGTGCCAGCGGAGAAAAGTAATGCTGGTTCTCACTGCCTCCTGGAACCCTTTCAAATGCCACAGACAATTTGGCCCTCTCTGCTTTCCTGCGGACTCTATCCTCAAAAGCACCTGTTTTCGCTTTCGGCAACCTCCGGAGCAAAAAAGACAAACGTCCAGCTTTTGCTGCCACAGCAAAGGTGCCAGCGGGGAAAAGTAATGCTGGTTCTCACTGCCTCCTGGAACCCTTTCAAATGCCACAGACAATTTGGCCCTCTCTGCTTTCCTGCGGACTCCATCCTCAAAAGCACCTTTTTTCGCTTTCGGCAACCGTCGGAGGAAAAAAGACAAACGTCCAGCTTTTGCTGCCACAGCAAAGGTACCAGCGGGGAAAAGTAATGCTGGTTCTCACTGCCTCCTGGAACCCTTTCAAATGCCACAGACAATTTGGCCCTCTCTGCTTTCCTGCGGACTCCATCCTCTAAAGCACCTGTTTTCGCTTTCGGCAACCTCCGGAGCAAAAAAGACAAACGTCCAGCTTTTGCTGCCACAGCAAAGGTGCCAGCGGGGAAAAGTAATGCTGGTTCTCACTGCCTCCTGGAACCCTTTCAAATGCCACAGACAATTTGGCCCTCTCTGCTTTCCTGCGGACTCCATCCTCAAAAGCACTTGTTTTCGCTTTCGGCAGCCTCCGGAGCAAAAAAGACAAACTTCCAGCTTTTGCTGCCACAGCAAAGGTGCCAGCGGGGAAAAGTAATGCTGGTTCTCACTGCCTCCTGGAACCCTTTCAAATGCCCCAGACAATTTGGCCCTCTCTGCTTTACTGCGGACTCCATCCTCAAAAGCACTTGTTTTCACTTTCGGCGCCCTCCGGTGGTAAAAAGACAAATGTCCAGCTTTTGCTGCCACAGCAAATGTGCCAGCGGGGAAAAGTAATGCTGGTTCTCACTGCCTCCTGGAACCCTTTCAAATGCCACAGACAATTTGACCCTCTCTGCTTTCCTGCGGACTCCATCCTCAAAACCACTTGTTTTCGCTTTCGGCAGCCTCTGGAGAAAAAAAAGACAAACGTCCAGCTTTTGCTGCCACAGCGAAGGTGCCAGCGGGGAACAGTAATGCTGGTTCTCACTGCCTCCTGGAACCCTTTACAATTCCACAGACAATTTGGCCCTCTCTGCTTTCCTGCGGACTCCATCCTCAAAAGCACCTTTTTTCGCTTTCGGCAACCTCAGGAGCAAAAAAGACAAATGTCCAGCTTTTGCTGCCACAGCAAAGGTGCCAACGGGGAAAAGTGATGCTGGTCGTCATTGCCTCCTGGAACCTCTTCAAATGCCCCAGACAATTTGGCCCTCTCTGCTTTCCTGCGGACTCTATCCTCAAAAGCGCCTTTTTTCACTTTCGGCGCCCTCCGGTGGTAAAAAGACAAACGTCCAGCTTTTGCTGCCGCAGCAAAGGTGCCAGCGGGGAAAAGTAATGCTGGTTCTCACTGCCTCCTGGAACTCTTTCAAATGCCACAGACAATTTGGCCCTCTCTGCTTTCCTGCGGACTCCATCCTCAAAAGAACCTGTTTTCGCTTTCGACGCCCTACGGAGCAAAAAAGACAAACGTCCAGCTTTTGCTGCCACAGCAAAGGTGCCAGCAGGAAATATGATGCTGGTCCTCACTGCCTCCTGGAACCTCTTTAAATGCCACAGACAATTTGGCCCTCTCTGCTTTCCTGCGGACTCCATCCTCAAAAGCACCTGTTTTCGCTTTCGGCAGCCTCCGGAGCAAAAAAGACAAACGTCCAGCTTTTGCTGCCACAGCAAAGGTGCCAGCGGGGAAAAGTAATGCTGGTTCTCACTGCCTCCTGGAACCCTTTCAAATGCCCCAGACAATTTGGCCCTCTCTGCTTTCCTTCGGACTCCATCCTCAAAAGCACCTGTTTTCGCTTTCGGCATCCTCCGGAGCAAAAAAGACAAACGTCCAGCTTTTGCTGCCACAGCAAATGTGCCAGCGGGGAAAAGTAATGCTGGTTCTCACTGCCTCCTGGAACTCCTTCAAATGCCTCAGAGAATTTGGCCCTCTCTGCTTTCCTGCGGACTCCATCCTCAAAAGCACCTGTTTTCACTTTCGGCGCCCTCCGGTGGTAAAAAGACAAATGTCCAGCTTTTGCTGCCACAGCAAATGTGCCAGCGGGGAAAAGTAATGCTGGTTCTCACTGCCTCCTGGAACCCTTTCAAATGCCACAGACAATTTGACCCTCTCTGCTTTCCTGCGGACTCTATCCTCAAAAGCGCCTTTTTTCACTTTCGGCGCCGTCCGGTGGTAAAAAGACAAACGTCCAGCTTTTGCTGCCGCAGCAAAGGTGCCAGCGGGGAAAAGTAATGCTGGTTCTCACTGCCTCCTGGAACTCTTTCAAATGCCACAGAAAATTTGGCCCTCTCTGCTTTCCTGCGGACTCCATCCTCAAAAGAACCTGTTTTCGCTTTCGACGCCCTCCGGAGCAAAAAAGACAAACGTCCAGCTTTTGCTGCCACAGCAAAGGTGCCAGCAGGAAATATGATGCTGGTTCTCACTGCCTCCTGGAACCTCTTTAAATGCCACAGACAATTTGGCCCTCTCTGCTTTCCTGCGGACTCCATCCTCAGAAGCACCTGTTTTCGCTTTCAGTAGCCTCCGGAGCAAAAAAGACAAACGTCCAGCTTTTGCTGCCACAACAAAGGTGCCAGCGGGGAAAAGTAATGCTGGTTCTCACTGCCTCCTGGAACCCTTTCAAATGCCACAGACAATTTGGCCCTCTCTGCTTTCCTGCGGACTCCATCCTCAAAAGCACCTATTTTCGCTTTCGGCAGCCTCCGGAGCAAAAAAGACAAACGTCCAGCTTTTGCTGCCACAGCAAAGGTGCCAGCGGGGAAAAGTAATGCTGGTTCTCACTGCCTCCTGGAACCCTTTCAAATGCCACAGACAATTTGGCCCTCTCTGCTTTCCTGCGGACTCCATCCTCAAAAGCACCTGTTTTCGCTTTCGGCAGCCTCCGGAGCAAAAAAGACAAACGTCCAGCTTTTGCTGCCACAGCAAACGTGCCAGCGGGGAAAAGTAATGCTGGTTCTCACTGCCTCCTGGAACCTCTTCAAATGCCCCAGACAATTTGGCCCTCTCTGCTTTCCTGCGGACTCCATCCTCAAAAGCACCTGTTTTCGCTTTCGGCAACCTCCGGAGCAAAAAAGACAAACGTCCAGCTTTTGCTGCCACAGCAAAGGTGCCAGCGGGGAAAAGTAATGCTGGTTCTCACTATCTCCTGGAACCCTTTCAAATGCCACAGACAATTTGGCCCTCTCTGCTTTCCTGCGGACTCCATCCTCAAAAGCACCTGTTTTCGCTTTCGGCAACCTCCGGAGCAAAAAAGACAAACGTCCAGCTTTTGCTGCCACAGCAAAGGTGCCAGCGGGGAAAAGTAATGCTGGTTCTCACTGCCTCCTGGAACCCTTTCAAATGCCACAGACAATTTGGCCCTCTCCGCTTTCCTGCGGACTCCATCCTCAAAAGCACCTGTTTTCGCTTTCGGCAGCCTCCGGAGCAAAAAAGACAAACGTCCAGCTTTTGCTGCCACAGCAAAGGTGCCAGCGGGGAAAAGTAATGCTGGTTCTCACTGCCTCCTGGAACTCCTTCAAATGCCACAGACAATTTGGCTCTCTCTGCTTTCCTGCGGACTCCATCCTCAAAAGCACCTGTTTTCGCTTTCGGCAGCCTCCGGAGCAAAAAAGACAAACGTTCAGCTTTTGCTGCCACAGCAAAGGTGCCAGCGGGGAAAAGTAATGCTGGTTCTCACTGCCTCCTGGAACCTCTTCAAATGCCACAGACAATTTGGCCCTCTCTGCTTTCCTGCGGACTCCATCCTCAAAAGCACCTTTTTTCGCTTTCGGCCACCTCCGGAGCAAAAAAGACAAACGTCCAGCTTTTGCTGCCACAGCAAAGGTGCCAGCGGGGAAAAGTAATGCTGGTTCTCACTGCCTCCTGGAACCTCTTCAAATGCCCCAGACAATTTGGCCCTCTCTGCTTTCCTGCGGACTCCATCCTCAAAAGCACCTGTTTTCGCTTTTGGCAACCTCCGGAGCAAAAAAGACAAACGTCCAGCTTTTGCTGCCACAGCAAAGGTGCCAGCGGGGAAAAGTAATGCTGGTTCTCACTGCCTCCTGGAACCCTTTCAAATGCCCCAGACAATTTGGCCCTCTCTGCTTTCCTGCGGACTCCATCCTCAAAAGCACCTGTTTTCGCTTTCGGCAGCCTCCGGAGCAAAAAAGACAAACGTCCAGCTTTTGCTGCCACAGCAAAGGTGCCAGCGGGGAAAAGTAATGCTGGTTCTCACTGCCTCCTGGAACCCTTTCAAATGCCCCAGACAATTAAGCCCTCTCTGCTTTCCTGCGGACTCTATCCTCAAAAGCGCCTTTTTTCACTTTCGGCGCCCTCCGGTGGTAAAAAGACAAACGTCCAGCTTTTGCTGCCACAGCAAAGGTGCCAGCGAAGAAAAGTGATGCTGGTTCTCACTGCCTCCTGGAACTCTTTCAAATGCCACAGACAATTTGGCCCTCTCTGCTTTCCTGCGGACTCCATCCTCAAAAGCACCTGTTTTCGCTTTCGGCAGCCTCCGGAGCAAAAAAGACAAACGTCCAGCTTTTGCTGCCACAGCAAAGGTGCCAGCGGGGAAAAGTAATGCTGGTTCTCACTGCCTCCTGGAACCCTTTCAAATGCCCCAGACAATTAAGCCCTCTCTGCTTTCCTGCGGACTCTATCCTCAAAAGCGCCTTTTTTCACTTTCGGCGCCCTCCGGTGGTAAAAAGACAAACGTCCAGCTTTTGCTGCCACAGCAAAGGTGCCAGCGGGGAAAAGTGATGCTGGTTCTCACTGCCTCCTGGAACTCTTTCAAATGCCACAGACAATTTGGCCCTCTCTGCTTTCCTGCGGACTCCATCCTCAAAAGCACCTATTTTCGCTTTCGGCAGCCTCCGGAGCAAAAAAGACAAACGTCCAGCTTTTGCTGCCACAGCAAAGGTGCCAGCGGGGAAAAGTAATGCTGGTTCTCACTGCCTCCTGGAACCCTTTCAAATGCCACAGACAATTTGGCCCTCTTTGCTTTCCTGTGGACTCCATCCTCAAAAGCACCTCTTTTCGTTTTCGGCAGCCTCCGGAGCAAAAAAGACAAACGTCCAGCTTTTGCTGCCACAGCAAAGGTGCCAGCGGGGAAAAGTAATGCTGGTTCTCACTGCCTCCTGGAACCCTTTCAAATGCCACAGACAATTTGGCCCTCTCTGCTTTCCTGCGGACTCCATCCTCAAAAGCACCTGTTTTCGCTTTCGGCAGCCTCCGGAGCAAAAAAGACAAACGTCCAGCTTTTGCTGCCACAGCAAAGGTGCCAGCGGGGAAAAGTAATGCTGGTTCTCACTGCCTCCTGGAACCTATTCAAATGCCCCAGACAATTTGGCCCTCTCTGCTTTCCTGCGGACTCCATCCTCAAAAGCACCTTTTTTCGCTTTCGGCAGCCTCCGGAGCAAAAAAGACAAACGTCCAGCTTTTGCTGCCACAGCAAAGGTGCCAGCGGGGAAAAGTAATGCTGGTTCTCACTGCCTCCTGGAACCCTTTCAAATGCCACAGACAATTTGGCCCTCTCTGCTTTCCTGCGGACTCCATCCTCAAAAGCACCTGTTTTCGCTTTCAGTAGCCTCCGGAGCAAAAAAGACAAACGTCCAGCTTTTGCTGCCACAACAAAGGTGCCAGCGGGGAAAAGTAATGCTGGTTCTCACTGCCTCCTGGAACCCTTTCAAATGCCACAGACAATTTGGCCCTCTCTGCTTTCCTGCGGACTCCATCCTCAAAAGCACCTATTTTCGCTTTCGGCAGCCTCCGGAGCAAAAAAGACAAACGTCCAGCTTTTGCTGCCACAGCAAAGGTGCCAGCGGGGAAAAGTAATGCTGGTTCTCACTGCCTCCTGGAACCCTTTCAAATGCCCCAGACAATTTGGCCCTCTCTGCTTTCCTGCGGACTCCATCCTCAAAAGCACCTGTTTTCGCTTTCGGCAGCCTCCGGAGCAAAAAAGACAAACGTCCAGCTTTTGCTGCCACAGCAAAGGTGCCAGCGGGGAAAAGTAATGCTGGTTCTCACTGCCTCCTGGAACCCTTTCAAATGCCACAGACAATTTGGCCCTCTCTGCTTTCCTGCGGACTCCATCCTCAAAAGCACCTGTTTTCGCTTTCGGCAGCCTCCGGAGCAAAAAAGACAAACGTCCACCTTTTGCTGCCACAGCAAAGGTGCCAGCGGGGAAAAGTAATGCTGGTTCTCACTGCCTCCTGGAACCCTTTCAAATGTCACAGACAATTTGGCCCTCTCTGCTTTCCTGCGGACTCCATCCTCAAAAGAACCTGTTTTCGCTTTCGACGCCCTCCGGAGCAAAAAAGACAAACGTCCAGCTTTTGCTGCCACAGCAAAGGTGCCAGCAGGAAATATGATGCTGGTTCTCACTGCCTCCTGGAACCTCTTTAAATGCCACAGACAATTTGGCCCTCTCTGCTTTCCTGCGGACTCCATCCTCAGAAGCACCTGTTTTCGCTTTCAGTAGCCTCCGGAGCAAAAAAGACAAACGTCCAGCTTTTGCTGCCACAACAAAGGTGCCAGCGGGGAAAAGTAATGCTGGTTCTCACTGCCTCCTGGAACCCTTTCAAATGCCACAGACAATTTGGCCCTCTCTGCTTTCCTGCGGACTCCATCCTCAAAAGCACCTATTTTCGCTTTCGGCAGCCTCCGGAGCAAAAAAGACAAACGTCCAGCTTTTGCTGCCACAGCAAAGGTGCCAGCGGGGAAAAGTAATGCTGGTTCTCACTGCCTCCTGGAACCCTTTCAAATGCCCCAGACAATTTGGCCCTCTCTGCTTTCCTGCGGACTCCATCCTCAAAAGCACCTGTTTTCGCTTTCGGCAGCGTCCGGAGCAAAAAAGACAAACGTCCAGCTTTTGCTGCCACAGCAAATGTGCCAGCGGGGAAAAGTAATGCTGGTTCTCACTGCCTCCTGGAACTCCTTCAAATGCCTCAGAGAATTTGGCCCTCTCTGCTTTCCTGCGGACTCCATCCTCAAAAGCACCTGTTTTCGCTTTCGGCAGCCTCCGGAGCAAAAAAGACAAACGTCCACCTTTTGCTGCCACAGCAAAGGTGCCAGCGGGGAAAAGTAATGCTGGTTCTCACTGCCTCCTGGAACTCCTTCAAATGCCTCAGAGAATTTGGCCCTCTCTGCTTTCCTGCGGACTCCATCCTCAAAAGCACCTGTTTTCACTTTCGGCGCCCTCCGGTGGTAAAAAGACAAATGTCCAGCTTTTGCTGCCACAGCAAATGTGCCAGCGGGGAAAAGTAATGCTGGTTCTCACTGCCTCCTGGAACCCTTTCAAATGCCACAGACAATTTGACCCTCTCTGCTTTCCTGCGGACTCCATCCTCAAAAGCACCTTTTTTCGCTTTCCGCCACCTCCGGAGCAAAAAAGACAAACGTCCAGCTTTTGCTGCTACAGCAAAGGTGCCAGCGGGGAAAAGTAATGCTGGTTCTCACTGTCTCCTGGAACCCTTTCAAATGCCACAGACAATTTGGCCCTCTCTGCTTTCCTGCGGACTCCATCCTCAAAACCACTTGTTTTCGCTTTCGGCAGCCTCTGGAGAAAAAAAAGACAAACGTCCAGCTTTTGCTGCCACAGCGAAGGTGCCAGCGGGGAACAGTAATGCTGGTTCTCACTGCCTCCTGGAACCCTTTACAATTCCACAGACAATTTGGCCCTCTCTGCTTTCCTGCGGACTCCATCCTCAAAAGCACCTTTTTTCGCTTTCGGCAACCTCAGGAGCAAAAAAGACAAACGTCCAGCTTTTGCTGCCACAGCAAAGGTTCCAACGGGGAAAAGTGATGCTGGTCGTCATTGCCTCCTGGAACCTCTTCAAATGCCACAGACAATTTGGCCCTCTCTGCTTTACTGCGGACTCTATCCTCAAAAGCACCTTTTTTCACTTTCGGAAGCCTCCGGAGCAAAAAAGACAAACGTCCAGCTTGTGCTGCCACAGCAAAGGTGCCAGCGGGGAAAAGTGATGCTGGTTCTCACTGCCTCCTGGAACCCTTTCAAATGCCACAGACAATTTGGCCCTCTCTGCTTTCCTGCGGACTCCATCCTCAAAAGCACCTGTTTTCGCTTTCGGCAGCCTCCGGAGCAAAAAAGACAAACGTCCAGCTTTTGCTGCCACAGCAAAGGTGCCAGCGGGGAAAAGTAATGCTGGTTCTCACTGCCTCCTGGAACCCTTTCAAATGCCACAGACAATTTGGCCCTCTCTGCTTTCCTGCGGACTCTATCCTCAAAAGCGCCTTTTTTCACTTTCGGCGCCCTCCGGTGGTAAAAAGACAAACGTCCAGCTTTTGCTGCCGCAGCAAAGGTGCCAGCGGGGAAAAGTAATGCTGGTTCTCACTGCCTAATGGAACTCTTTCAAATGCCACAGAAAATTTGGCCCTCTCTGCTTTCCTGCGGACTCCATCCTCAAAAGAACCTGTTTTCGCTTTCGACGCCCTCCGGAGCAAAAAAGACAAACGTCCAGCTTTTGCTGCCACAGCAAAGGTGCCAGCAGGAAATATGATGCTGGTTCTCACTGCCTCCTGGAACCTCTTTAAATGCCACAGACAATTTGGCCCTCTCTGCTTTCCTGCGGACTCCATCCTCAGAAGCACCTGTTTTCGCTTTCAGTAGCCTCCGGAGCAAAAAAGACAAACGTCCAGCTTTTGCTGCCACAACAAAGGTGCCAGCGGGGAAAAGTAATGCTGGTTCTCACTGCCTCCTGGAACCCTTTCAAATGCCACAGACAATTTGGCCCTCTCTGCTTTCCTGCGGACTCCATCCTCAAAAGCACCTATTTTCGCTTTCGGCAGCCTCCGGAGCAAAAAAGACAAACGTCCAGCTTTTGCTGCCACAGCAAAGGTGCCAGCGGGGAAAAGTAATGCTGGTTCTCACTGCCTCCTGGAACCCTTTCAAATGCCCCAGACAATTTGGCCCTCTCTGCTTTCCTGCGGACTCCATCCTCAAAAGCACCTGTTTTCGCTTTCGGCAGCGTCCGGAGCAAAAAAGACAAACGTCCAGCTTTTGCTGCCACAGCAAATGTGCCAGCGGGGAAAAGTAATGCTGGTTCTCACTGCCTCCTGGAACTCCTTCAAATGCCTCAGAGAATTTGGCCCTCTCTGCTTTCCTGCGGACTCCATCCTCAAAAGCACCTGTTTTCGCTTTCGGCAGCCTCCGGAGCAAAAAAGACAAACGTCCAGCTTTTGCTGCCACAGCAAAGGTGCCAGCGGGGAAAAGTAATGCTGGTTCTCACTGCCTCCTGGAACCCTTTCAAATGCCACAGACAATTTGGCCCTCTCTGCTTTCCTGCGGACTCCATCCTCAAAAGCACCTGTTTTCGCTTTCGGCAGCCTCCGGAGCAAAAAAGACAAACGTCCAGCTTTTGCTGCCACAGCAAAGGTGCCAGCGGGGAAAAGTAATGCTGGTTCTCACTGCCTCCTGGAACCCTTTCAAATGCCACAGACAATTTGGCCCTCTCTGCTTTCCTGCGGACTCCATCCTCAAAAGCACCTGTTTTCGCTTTCGGCAGCCTCCGGAGCAAAAAAGACAAACGTCCAGCTTTTGCTGCCACAGCAAAGGTGCCAGCGGGGAAAAGTAATGCTGGTTCTCACTGCCTCCTGGAACCCTTTCAAATGCCACAGACAATTTGGCCCTCTCTGCTTTCCTGCGGACTCCATCCTCAAAAGAACCTATTTTCGCTTTCGGCGCCCTCCGGAGCAAAAAAGACAAACGTCCAGCTTTTGCTGCCACAGCAAAGGTGCCAGCGGGGAAAAGTAATGCTGGTTCTCACTGCCTCCTGGAACCCTTTCAAATGCCACAGACAATTTGGCCCTCTCTGCTTTCCTGCGGACTCCATCCTCAAAAGCACCTGTTTTCGCTTTCGGCAGCCTCCGGAGCAAAAAAGACAAACGTCCAGCTTTTGCTGCCACAGCAAACGTGCCAGCGGGGAAAAGTAATGCTGGTTCTCACTGCCTCCTGGAACCTCTTCAAATTCCCCAGACAATTTGGCCCTCTCTGCTTTCCTGCGGACTCCATCCTCAAAAGCACCTGTTTTCGCTTTCGGCAACCTCCGGAGCAAAAAAGACAAACGTCCAGCTTTTGCTGCCACAGCAAAGGTGCCAGCGGGGAAAAGTAATGCTGGTTCTCACTATCTCCTGGAACCCTTTCAAATGCCACAGACAATTTGGCCCTCTCTGCTTTCCTGCGGACTCCATCCTCAAAAGCACCTGTTTTCGCTTTCGGCAACCTCCGGAGCAAAAAAGACAAACGTCCAGCTTTTGCTGCCACAGCAAAGGTGCCAGCGGGGAAAAGTAATGCTGGTTCTCACTGCCTCCTGGAACCCTTTCAAATGCCACAGACAATTTGGCCCTCTCTGCTTTCCTGCGGACTCCATCCTCAAAAGCACCTGTTTTCGCTTTCGGCAGCCTCCGGAGCAAAAAAGACAAACGTCCAGCTTTTGCTGCCACAGCAAATGTGCCAGCGGGGAAAAGTAATGCTGGTTCTCACTGCCTCCTGGAACTCCTTCAAATGCCCCAGACAATTTGGCTCTCTCTGCTTTCCTGCGGACTCCATCCTCAAAAGCACCTGTTTTCGCTTTCGGCAGCCTCCGGAGCAAAAAAGACAAACTTTCAGCTTTTGCTGCCACAGCAAAGGTGCCAGCGGGGAAAAGTAATGCTGGTTCTCACTGCCTCCTGGAACCTCTTCAAATGCCCCTGACAATTTGGCCCTCTCTGCTTTCCTGCGGACTCTATCCTCAAAAGCGCCTTTTTTCACTTTTGGCGCCCTCCGGTGGTAAAAAGACAAACGTCCAGCTTTTGCTGCCACAGCAAAGGTGCCAGCGAAGAAAAGTGATGCTGGTTCTCACTGCCTCCTGGAACTCTTTCAAATGCCACAGACAATTTGGCCCTCTCTGCTTTCCTGCGGACTCCATCCTCAAAAGCACCTGTTTTCGCTTTCGGCAGCCTCCGGAGCAAAAAAGACAAACGTCCAGCTTTTGCTGCCACAGCAAAGGTGCCAGCGGGGAAAAGTAATGCTGGTTCTCACTGCCTCCTGGAACCCTTTCAAATGCCCCAGACAATTAAGCCCTCTCTGCTTTCCTGCGGACTCTATCCTCAAAAGCGCCTTTTTTCACTTTCGGCGCCCTCCGGTGGTAAAAAGACAAACGTCCAGCTTTTGCTGCCACAGCAAAGGTGCCAGCGGGGAAAAGTGATGCTGGTTCTCACTGCCTCCTGGAACTCTTTCAAATGCCACAGACAATTTGGCCCTCTCTGCTTTCCTGCGGACTCCATCCTCAAAAGCACCTATTTTCGCTTTCGGCAGCCTCCGGAGCAAAAAAGACAAACGTCCAGCTTTTGCTGCCACAGCAAAGGTGCCAGCGGGGAAAAGTAATGCTGGTTCTCACTGCCTCCTGGAACCCTTTCAAATGCCACAGACAATTTGGCCCTCTCTGCTTTCCTGTGGACTCCATCCTCAAAAGCACCTCTTTTCGCTTTCGGCAGCCTCCGGAGCAAAAAAGACAAACGTCCAGCTTTTGCTGCCACAGCAAAGGTGCCAGCGGGGAAAAGTAATGCTGGTTCTCACTGCCTCCTGGAACCCTTTCAAATGCCACAGACAATTTGGCCCTCTCTGCTTTCCTGCGGACTCCATCCTCAAAAGCACCTGTTTTCGCTTTCGGCAGCCTCCGGAGCAAAAAAGACAAACGTCCAGGTTTTGCTGCCACAGCAAAGGTGCCAGCGGGGAAAAGTAATGCTGGTTCTCACTGCCTCCTGGAACCTATTCAAATGCCCCAGACAATTTGGCCCTCTCTGCTTTCCTGCGGACTCCATCCTCAAAAGCACCTGTTTTCGCTTTCGGCAGCCTCCGGAGCAAAAAAGACAAACGTCCAGCTTTTGCTGCCACAGCAAAGGTGCCAGCGGGGAAAAGTAATGCTGGTTCTCACTGCCTCCTGGAACCCTTTCAAATGCCACAGACAATTTGGCCCTCTCTGCTTTCCTGCGGACTCCATCCTCAAAAGCACCTGTTTTCGCTTGCAGTAGCCTCCGGAGCAAAAAAGACAAACGTCCAGCTTTTGCTGCCACAACAAAGGTGCCAGCGGGGAAAAGTAATGCTGGTTCTCACTGCCTCCTGGAACCCTTTCAAATGCCACAGACAATTTGGCCCTCTCTGCTTTCCTGCGGACTCCATCCTCAAAAGCACCTGTTTTCGCTTTCGGCAGCCTCCGGAGCAAAAAAGACAAACGTCCAGCTTTTGCTGCCACAGCAAAGGTGCCAGCGGGGAAAAGTAATGCTGGTTCTCACTGCCTCCTGGAACCCTTTCAAATGCCCCAGACAATTTGGCCCTCTCTGCTTTCCTGCGGACTCCATCCTCAAAAGCACCTGTTTTCGCTTTCGGCAGCGTCCGGAGCAAAAAAGACAAACGTCCAGCTTTTGCTGCCACAGCAAATGTGCCAGCGGGGAAAAGTAATGCTGGTTCTCACTGCCTCCTGGAACTCCTTCAAATGCCTCAGAGAATTTGGCCCTCTCTGCTTTCCTGCGGACTCCATCCTCAAAAGCACCTGTTTTCGCTTTCGGCAGCCTCCGGAGCAAAAAAGACAAACGTCCAGCTTTTGCTGCCACAGCAAAGGTGCCAGCGGGGAAAAGTAATGCTGGTTCTCACTGCCTCCTGGAACACTTTCAAATGCCACAGACAATTTGGCCCTCTCTGCTTTCCTGCGGACTCCATCCTCAAAAGCACCTGTTTTCGCTTTCGGCAGCCTCCGGAGCAAAAAAGACAAACGTCCAGCTTTTGCTGCCACAGCAAAGGTGCCAGCGGGGAAAAGTAATGCTGGTTCTCACTGCCTCCTGGAACCCTTTCAAATGCCACAGACAATTTGGCCCTCTCTGCTTTCCTGCGGACTCCATCCTCAAAAGCACCTGTTTTCGCTTTCGGCAGCCTCCGGAGCAAAAAAGACAAACGTCCAGCTTTTGCTGCCACAGCAAAGGTGCCAGCGGGGAAAAGTAATGCTGGTTCTCACTGCCTCCTGGAACCCTTTCAAATGCCACAGACAATTTGGCCCTCTCTGCTTTCCTGCGGACTCCATCCTCAAAAGAACCTATTTTCGCTTTCGGCGCCCTCCGGAGCAAAAAAGACAAACGTCCAGCTTTTGCTGCCACAGCAAAGGTGCCAGCGGGGAAAAGTAATGCTGGTTCTCACTGCCTCCTGGAACCCTTTCAAATGCCACAGACAATTTGGCCCTCTCTGCTTTCCTGCGGACTCCATCCTCAAAAGCACCTGTTTTCGCTTTCGGCAGCCTCCGGAGCAAAAAAGACAAACGTCCAGCTTTTGCTGCCACAGCAAACGTGCCAGCGGGGAAAAGTAATGCTGGTTCTCACTGCCTCCTGGAACCTCTTCAAATGCCCCAGACAATTTGGCCCTCTCTGCTTTCCTGCGGACTCCATCCTCAAAAGCACCTGTTTTCGCTTTCGGCAACCTCCGGAGCAAAAAAGACAAACGTCCAGCTTTTGCTGCCACAGCAAAGGTGCCAGCGGGGAAAAGTAATGCTGGTTCTCACTATCTCCTGGAACCCTTTCAAATGCCACAGACAATTTGGCCCTCTCTGCTTTCCTGCGGACTCCATCCTCAAAAGCACCTGTTTTCGCTTTCGGCAACCTCCGGAGCAAAAAAGACAAACGTCCAGCTTTTGCTGCCACAGCAAAGGTGCCAGCGGGGAAAAGTAATGCTGGTTCTCACTGCCTCCTGGAACCCTTTCAAATGCCACAGACAATTTGGCCCTCTCTGCTTTCCTGCGGACTCCATCCTCAAAAGCACCTGTTTTCGCTTTCGGCAGCCTCCGGAGCAAAAAAGACAAACGTCCAGCTTTTGCTGCCACAGCAAAGGTGCCAGCGGGGAAAAGTAATGCTGGTTCTCACTGCCTCCTGGAACTCCTTCAAATGCCCCAGACAATTTGGCTCTCTCTGCTTTCCTGCGGACTCCATCCTCAAAAGCACCTGTTTTCGCTTTCGGCAGCCTCCGGAGCAAAAAAGACAAACGTTCAGCTTTTGCTGCCACAGCAAAGGTGCCAGCGGGGAAAAGTAATGCTGGTTCTCACTGCCTCCTGGAACCTCTTCAAATGCCACAGACAATTTGGCCCTCTCTGCTTTCCTGCGGACTCCATCCTCAAAAGCACCTTTTTTCGCTTTCGGCCACCTCCGGAGCAAAAAAGACAAACGTCCAGCTTTTGCTGCCACAGCAAAGGTGCCAGCGGGGAAAAGTAATGCTGGTTCTCACTGCCTCCTGGAACCTCTTCAAATGCCCCAGACAATTTGGCCCTCTCTGCTTTCCTGCGGACTCCATCCTCAAAAGCACCTGTTTTCGCTTTCGGCAACCTCCGGAGCAAAAAAGACAAACGTCCAGCTTTTGCTGCCACAGCAAAGGTGCCAGCGGGGAAAAGTAATGCTGGTTCTCACTGCCTCCTGGAACCCTTTCAAATGCCACAGACAATTTCGCCCTCTCTGCTTTCCTGCGGACTCCATCCTCAAAAGCACCTGTTTTCGCTTTCGGCAGCCTCCGGAGCAAAAAAGACAAACGTCCAGCTTTTGCTGCCACAGCAAAGGTGCCAGCGGGGAAAAGTAATGCTGGTTCTCACTGCCTCCTGGAACCCTTTCAAATGCCCCAGACAATTAAGCCCTCTCTGCTTTCCTGCGGACTCTATCCTCAAAAGCGCCTTTTTTCACTTTCGGCGCCCTCCGGTGGTAAAAAGACAAACGTCCAGCTTTTGCTGCCACAGCAAAGGTGCCAGCGAAGAAAAGTGATGCTGGTTCTCACTGCCTCCTGGAACTCTTTCAAATGCCACAGACAATTTGGCCCTCTCTGCTTTCCTGCGGACTCCATCCTCAAAAGCACCTGTTTTCGCTTTCGGCAGCCTCCGGAGCAAAAAAGACAAACGTCCAGCTTTTGCTGCCACAGCAAAGGTGCCAGCGGGGAAAAGTAATGCTGGTTCTCACTGCCTCCTGGAACCCTTTCAAATGCCCCAGACAATTAAGCCCTCTCTGCTTTCCTGCGGACTCTATCCTCAAAAGCGCCTTTTTTCACTTTCGGCGCCCTCCGGTGGTAAAAAGACAAACGTCCAGCTTTTGCTGCCACAGCAAAGGTGCCAGAGGGGAAAAGTGATGCTGGTTCTCACTGCCTCCTGGAACTCTTTCAAATGCCACAGACAATTTGGCCCTCTCTGCTTTCCTGCGGACTCCATCCTCAAAAGCACCTATTTTCGCTTTCGGCAGCCTCCGGAGCAAAAAAGACAAACGTCCAGCTTTTGCTGCCACAGCAAAGGTGCCAGCGGGGAAAAGTAATGCTGGTTCTCACTGCCTCCTGGAACCCTTTCAAATGCCACAGACAATTTGGCCCTCTCTGCTTTCCTGTGGACTCCATCCTCAAAAGCACCTCTTTTCGCTTTCGGCAGCCTCCGGAGCAAAAAAGACAAACGTCCAGCTTTTGCTGCCACAGCAAAGGTGCCAGCGGGGAAAAGTAATGCTGGTTCTCACTGCCTCCTGGAACCCTTTCAAATGCCACAGACAATTTGGCCCTCTCTGCTTTCCTGCGGACTCCATCCTCAAAAGCACCTGTTTTCGCTTTCGGCAGCCTCCGGAGCAAAAAAGACAAACGTCCAGCTTTTGCTGCCACAGCAAAGGTGCCAGCGGGGAAAAGTAATGCTGGTTCTCACTGCCTCCTGGAACCTATTCAAATGCCCCAGACAATTTGGCCCTCTCTGCTTTCCTGCGGACTCCATCCTCAAAAGCACCTGTTTTCGCTTTCGGCAGCCTCCGGAGCAAAAAAGACAAACGTCCAGCTTTTGCTGCCACAGCAAAGGTGCCAGCGGGGAAAAGTAATGCTGGTTCTCACTGCCTCCTGGAACCCTTTCAAATGCCACAGACAATTTGGCCCTCTCTGCTTTCCTGCGGACTCCATCCTCAAAAGCACCTGTTTTCGCTTTCGGCAGCCTCCGGAGCAAAAAAGATAAACGTCCAGCTTTTGCTGCCACAGCAAAGGTGCCAGCGGGGAAAAGTAATGCTGGTTCTCACTGCCTCCTGGAACCTATTCAAATGCCCCAGACAATTTGGCCCTCTCTGCTTTCCTGCGGACTCCATCCTCAAAAGCACCTGTTTTCGCTTTCGGCAGCCTCCGGAGCAAAAAAGACAAACGTCCAGCTTTTGCTGCCACAGCAAAGGTGCCAGCGGGGAAAAGTAATGCTGGTTCTCACTGCCTCCTGGAACCCTTTCAAATGCCACAGACAATTTGGCCCTCTCTGCTTTCCTGCGGACTCCATCCTCAAAAGCACCTGTTTTCGCTTTCGGCAGCCTCCGGAGCAAAAAAGACAAACGTCCAGCTTTTGCTGCCACAGCAAAGGTGCCAGCGGGGAAAAGTAATGCTGGTTCTCACTGCCTCCTGGAACTCCTTCAAATGCCCCAGACAATTTGGCTCTCTCTGCTTTCCTGCGGACTCCATCCTCAAAAGCACCTGTTTTCGCTTTCGGCAGCCTCCGGAGCAAAAAAGACAAACGTCCAGCTTTTGCTGCCACAGCAAAGGTGCCAGCGGGGAAAAGTAATGCTGGTTCTCACTGCCTCCTGGAACCTCTTCAAATGCCACAGACAATTTGGCCCTCTCTGCTTTCCTGCGGACTCCATCCTCAAAAGCACCTGTTTTCGCTTTCGGCAACCTCCGGAGCAAAAAAGACAAACGTCCAGCTTTTGCTGCCACAGCAAAGGTGCCAGCGGGGAAAAGTAATGCTGGTTCTCACTGCCTCCTGGAACCTCTTCAAATGCCCCAGACAATTTGGCCCTCTCTGCTTTCCTGCGGACTCCATCCTCAAAAGCACCTGTTTTCGCTTTTGGCAACCTCCGGAGCAAAAAAGACAAACGTCCAGCTTTTGCTGCCACAGCAAAGGTGCCAGCGGGGAAAAGTAATGCTGGTTCTCACTGCCTCCTGGAACCCTTTCAAATGCCCCAGACAATTTGGCCCTCTCTGCTTTCCTGCGGACTCCATCCTCAAAAGCACCTGTTTTCGCTTTCGGCAGCCTCCGGAGCAAAAAAGACAAACGTCCAGCTTTTGCTGCCGCAGCAAAGGTGCCAGCGGGGAAAAGTAATGCTGGTTCTCACTGCCTCCTGGAACTCTTTCAAATGCCACAGACAATTTGGCCCTCTCTGCTTTCCTGCGGACTCCATCCTCAAAAGAACCTGTTTTCGCTTTCGACGCCCTACGGAGCAAAAAAGACAAACGTCCAGCTTTTGCTGCCACAGCAAAGGTGCCAGCAGGAAATATGATGCTGGTCCTCACTGCCTCCTGGAACCTCTTTAAATGCCACAGACAATTTGGCCCTCTCTGCTTTCCTGCGGACTCCATCCTCAAAAGCACCTGTTTTCGCTTTCAGTAGCCTCCGGAGCAAAAAAGACAAACGTCCAGCTTTTGCTGCCACAACAAAGGTGCCAGCGGGGAAAAGTAATGCTGGTTCTCACTGCCTCCTGGAACCCTTTCAAATGCCACAGACAATTTGGCCCTCTCTGCTTTCCTGCGGACTCCATCCTCAAAAGCACCTATTTTCGCTTTCGGCAGCCTCCGGAGCAAAAAAGACAAACGTCCAGCTTTTGCTGCCACAGCAAAGGTGCCAGCGGGGAAAAGTAATGCTGGTTCTCACTGCCTCCTGGAACCCTTTCAAATGCCCCAGACAATTTGGCCCTCTCTGCTTTCCTGCGGACTCCATCCTCAAAAGCACCTGTTTTCGCTTTCGGCAGCCTCCGGAGCAAAAAAGACAAACGTCCAGCTTTTGCTGCCACAGCAAAGGTGCCAGCGGGGAAAAGTAATGCTGGTTCTCACTGCCTCCTGGAACCCTTTCAAATGCCACAGACAATTTGGCCCTCTCTGCTTTCCTGCGGACTCCATCCTCAAAAGCACCTGTTTTCGCTTTCGGCAGCCTCCGGAGCAAAAAAGACAAACGTCCAGCTTTTGCTGCCACAGCAAAGGTGACAGCGGGGAAAAGTAATGCTGGTTCTCACTGCCTCCTGGAACCTCTTCAAATGCCACAGACAATTTGGCCCTCTCTGCTTTCCTGCGGACTCCATCCTCAAAAGCACCTTTTTTCGCTTTCGGCCACCTCCGGAGCAAAAAAGACAAACGTCCAGCTTTTGCTGCCACAGCAAAGGTGCCAGCGGGGAAAAGTAATGCTGGTTCTCACTGCCTCCTGGAACCCTTTCAAATGCCCCAGACAATTAAGCCCTCTCTGCTTTCCTGCGGACTCTATCCTCAAAAGCGCCTTTTTTCACTTTCGGCGCCCTCCGGTGGTAAAAAGACACACGTCCAGCTTTTGCTGCCACAGCAAAGGTGCCAGCGAAGAAAAGTGATGCTGGTTCTCACTGCCTCCTGGAACTCTTTCAAATGCCACAGACAATTTGGCCCTCTCTGCTTTCCTGCGGACTCCATCCTCAAAAGCACCTGTTTTCGCTTTCGGCAGCCTCCGGAGCAAAAAAGACAAACGTCCAGCTTTTGCTGCCACAGCAAAGGTGCCAGCGGGGAAAAGTAATGCTGGTTCTCACTGCCTCCTGGAACCCTTTCAAATGCCCCAGACAATTAAGCCCTCTCTGCTTTCCTGCGGACTCTATCCTCAAAAGCGCCTTTTTTCACTTTCGGCGCCCTCCGGTGGTAAAAAGACAAACGTCCAGCTTTTGCTGCCACAGCAAAGGTGCCAGCGGGGAAAAGTGATGCTGGTTCTCACTGCCTCCTGGAACTCTTTCAAATGCCACAGACAATTTGGCCCTCTCTGCTTTCCTGCGGACTCCATCCTCAAAAGCACCTATTTTCGCTTTCGGCAGCCTCCGGAGCAAAAAAGACAAACGTCCAGCTTTTGCTGCCACAGCAAAGGTGCCAGCGGGGAAAAGTAATGCTGGTTCTCACTGCCTCCTGGAACCCTTTCAAATGCCACAGACAATTTGGCCCTCTCTGCTTTCCTGTAGACTCCATCCTCAAAAGCACCTCTTTTCGCTTTCGGCAGCCTCCGGAGCAAAAAAGACAAACGTCCAGCTTTTGCTGCCACAGCAAAGGTGCCAGCGGGGAAAAGTAATGCTGGTTCTCACTGCCTCCTGGAACCCTTTCAAATGCCACAGACAATTTGGCCCTCTCTGCTTTCCTGCGGACTCCATCCTCAAAAGCACCTGTTTTCGCTTTCGGCAGCCTCCGGAGCAAAAAAGACAAACGTCCAGCTTTTGCTGCCACAGCAAAGGTGCCAGCGGGGAAAAGTAATGCTGGTTCTCACTGCCTCCTGGAACCTATTCAAATGCCCCAGACAATTTGGCCCTCTCTGCTTTCCTGCGGACTCCATCCTCAAAAGCACCTGTTTTCGCTTTCGGCAGCCTCCGGAGCAAAAAAGACAAACGTCCAGCTTTTGCTGCCACAGCAAAGGTGCCAGCGGGGAAAAGTAATGCTGGTTCTCACTGCCTCCTGGAACCCTTTCAAATGCCACAGACAATTTGGCCCTCTCTGCTTTCCTGCGGACTCCATCCTCAAAAGCACCTGTTTTCGCTTTCGGCAGCCTCCGGAGCAAAAAAGACAAACGTCCAGCTTTTGCTGCCACAGCAAAGGTGCCAGCGGGGAAAAGTAATGCTGGTTCTCACTGCCTCCTGGAACCCTTTCAAATGCCCCAGACAATTTGGCCCTCTCTGCTTTCCTGCGGACTCCATCCTCAAAAGCGCCTGTTTTCGCTTTCGGCAGCCTCCGGAGCAAAAAAGACAAACGTCCAGCTTTTGCTGCCACAGCAAAGGTGCCAGCGGGGAAAAGTAATGCTGGTTCTCACTGCCTCCTGGAACCCTTTCAAATGCCACAGACAATTTGGCCCTCTCTGCTTTCCTGCGGACTCCATCCTCAAAAGCACCTGTTTTCGCTTTCGGCAGCCTCCGGAGCAAAAAAGACAAACGTCCAGCTTTTGCTGCCACAGCAAAGGTGCCAGCGGGGAAAAGTAATGCTGGTTCTCACTGCCTCCTGGAACTCCTTCAAATGCCCCAGACAATTTGGCTCTCTCTGCTTTCCTGCGGACTCCATCCTCAAAAGCACCTGTTTTCGCTTTCGGCAGCCTCCGGAGCAAAAAAGACAAACGTCCAGCTTTTGCTGCCACAGCAAAGGTGCCAGCGGGGAAAAGTAATGCTGGTTCTCACTGCCTCCTGGAACCTCTTCAAATGCCACAGACAATTTGGCCCTCTCTGCTTTCCTGCGGACTCCATCCTCAAAAGCACCTGTTTTCGCTTTCGGCAACCTCCGGAGCAAAAAAGACAAACGTCCAGCTTTTGCTGCCACAGCAAAGGTGCCAGCGGGGAAAAGTAATGCTGGTTCTCACTGCCTCCTGGAACCTCTTCAAATGCCACAGACAATTTGGCCCTCTCTGCTTTCCTGCGGACTCCATCCTCAAAAGCACCTGTTTTCGCTTTTGGCAACCTCCGGAGCAAAAAAGACAAACGTCCAGCTTTTGCTGCCACAGCAAAGGTGCCAGCGGGGAAAAGTAATGCTGGTTCTCACTGCCTCCTGGAACCCTTTCAAATGCCCCAGACAATTTGGCCCTCTCTGCTTTCCTGCGGACTCCATCCTCAAAAGCACCTGTTTTCGCTTTCGGCAGCCTCCGGAGCAAAAAAGACAAACGTCCAGCTTTTGCTGCCGCAGCAAAGGTGCCAGCGGGGAAAAGTAATGCTGGTTCTCACTGCCTCCTGGAACTCTTTCAAATGCCACAGACAATTTGGCCCTCTCTGCTTTCCTGCGGACTCCATCCTCAAAAGAACCTGTTTTCGCTTTCGACGCCCTACGGAGCAAAAAAGACAAACGTCCAGCTTTTGCTGCCACAGCAAAGGTGCCAGCAGGAAATATGATGCTGGTCCTCACTGCCTCCTGGAACCCTTTCAAATGCCCCAGACAATTTGGCCCTCTCTGCTTTCCTGCGGACTCCATCCTCAAAAGCACCTGTTTTCGCTTTCGGCAGCCTCCGGAGCAAAAAAGACAAACGTCCAGCTTTTGCTGCCACAGCAAAGGTGCCAGCGGGGAAAAGTAATGCTGGTTCTCACTGCCTCCTGGAACCCTTTCAAATGCCACAGACAATTTGGCCCTCTCTGCTTTCCTGCGGACTCCATCCTCAAAAGCACCTGTTTTCGCTTTCGGCAGCCTCCGGAGCAAAAAAGACAAACGTCCAGCTTTTGCTGCCACAGCAAAGGTGACAGCGGGGAAAAGTAATGCTGGTTCTCACTGCCTCCTGGAACCCTTTCAAATGCCACAGACAATTTGGCCCTCTCTGCTTTCCTGCGGACTCCATCCTCAAAAGAACCTATTTTCGCTTTCGGCGCCCTCCGGAGCAAAAAAGACAAACGTCCAGCTTTTGCTGCCACAGCAAAGGTGCCAGTGGGGAAAAGTAATGCTGGTTCTCACTGCCTCCTGGAACCCTTTCAAATGCCACAGACAATTTGGCCCTCTCTGCTTTCCTGCGGACTCCATCCTCAAAAGCACCTGTTTTCGCTTTCGGCAGCCTCCGGAGCAAAAAAGACAAACGTCCAGCTTTTGCTGCCACAGCAAAGGTGCCAGCGGGGAAAAGTAATGCTGGTTCTCACTGCCTCCTGGAACCTCTTCAAATGCCACAGACAATTTGGCCCTCTCTGCTTTCCTGCGGACTCCATCCTCAAAAGCACCTGTTTTCGCTTTTGGCAACCTCCGGAGCAAAAAAGACAAACGTCCAGCTTTTGCTGCCACAGCAAAGGTGCCAGCGGGGAAAAGTAATGCTGGTTCTCACTGCCTCCTGGAACCCTTTCAAATGCCACAGACAATTTGGCCCTCTCTGCTTTCCTGCGGACTCCATCCTCAAAAGCACCTATTTTCGCTTTCGGCAGCCTCCGGAGCAAAAAAGACAAACGTCCAGCTTTTGCTGCCACAGCAAAGGTGCCAGCGGGGAAAAGTAATGCTGGTTCTCACTGCCTCCTGGAACCCTTTCAAATGCCACAGACAATTTGGCCCTCTCTGCTTTCCTGTGGACTCCATCCTCAAAAGCACCTCTTTTCGCTTTCGGCAGCCTCCGGAGCAAAAAAGACAAACGTCCAGCTTTTGCTGCCGCAGCAAAGGTGCCAGCGGGGAAAAGTAATGCTGGTTCTCACTGCCTCCTGGAACTCTTTCAAATGCCACAGACAATTTGGCCCTCTCTGCTTTCCTGCGGACTCCATCCTCAAAAGCACCTGTTTTCGCTTTCGGCAGCCTCCGGAGCAAAAAAGACAAACGTCCAGCTTTTGCTGCCACAGCAAAGGTGCCAGCGGGGAAAAGTAACGCTGGTTCTCACTGCCTCCTGGAACCTCTTCAAATGCCACAGACAATTTGGCCCTCTCTGCTTTCCTGCGGACTCCATCCTCAAAAGCACCTGTTTTCGCTTTCGGCAACCTCCGGAGCAAAAAAGACAAACGTCCAGCTTTTGCTGCCACAGCAAAGGTGCCAGCGGGGAAAAGTAATGCTGGTTCTCACTGCCTCCTGGAACCTCTTCAAATGCCCCAGACAATTTGGCCCTCTCTGCTTTCCTGCGGACTCCATCCTCAAAAGCACCTGTTTTCGCTTTTGGCAACCTCCGGAGCAAAAAAGACAAACGTCCAGCTTTTGCTGCCACAGCAAAGGTGCCAGCGGGGAAAAGTAATGCTGGTTCTCACTGCCTCCTGGAACCCTTTCAAATGCCCCAGACAATTTGGCCCTCTCTGCTTTCCTGCAGACTCCATCCTCAAAAGCACCTGTTTTCGCTTTCGGCAGCCTCCGGAGCAAAAAAGACAAACGTCCAGCTTTTGCTGCCGCAGCAAAGGTGCCAGCGGGGAAAAGTAATGCTGGTTCTCACTGCCTCCTGGAACTCTTTCAAATGCCACAGACAATTTGGCCCTCTCTGCTTTCCTGCGGACTCCATCCTCAAAAGAACCTGTTTTCGCTTTCGACGCCCTACGGAGCAAAAAAGACAAACGTCCAGCTTTTGCTGCCACAGCAAAGGTGCCAGCAGGAAATATGATGCTGGTCCTCACTGCCTCCTGGAACCTCTTTAAATGCCACAGACAATTTGGCCCTCTCTGCTTTCCTGCGGACTCCATCCTCAAAAGCACCTGTTTTCGCTTTCAGTAGCCTCCGGAGCAAAAAAGACAAACGTCCAGCTTTTGCTGCCACAACAAAGGTGCCAGCGGGGAAAAGTAATGCTGGTTCTCACTGCCTCCTGGAACCCTTTCAAATGCCACAGACAATTGGGCCCTCTCTGCTTTCCTGCGGACTCCATCCTCAAAAGCACCTATTTTCGCTTTCGGCAGCCTCCGGAGCAAAAAAGACAAACGTCCAGCTTTTGCTGCCACAGCAAAGGTGCCAGCGGAGAAAAGTAATGCTGGTTCTCACTGCCTCCTGGAACCCTTTCAAATGCCCCAGACAATTTGGCCCTCTCTGCTTTCCTTCGGACTCCATCCTCAAAAGCACCTGTTTTCGCTTTCGGCAGCCTCCGGAGCAAAAAAGACAAACGTCCAGCTTTTGCTGCCACAGCAAAGGTGCCAGCGGGGAAAAGTAATGCTGGTTCTCACTGCCTCCTGGAACCCTTTCAAATGCCCCAGACAATTTGGCCCTCTCTGCTTTCCTGCGGACTCCATCCTCAAAAGCACCTGTTTTCGCTTTCGGCAACCTCCGGAGCAAAAAAGACAAACGTCCAGCTTTTGCTGCCACAGCAAAGGTGCCAGCGGGGAAAAGTAATGCTGGTTCTCACTACCTCCTGGAACCTCTTCAAATGCCACAGACAATTTGGCCCTCTCTGCTTTCCTGCGGACTCCATCCTCAAAAGCACCTGTTTTCGCTTTCGGCAACCTCCGGAGCAAAAAAGACAAACGTCCAGCTTTTGCTGCCACAGCAAAGGTGCCAGCGGGGAAAAGTAATGCTGGTTCTCACTGCCTCCTGGAACTCTTTCAAATGCCACAGACAATTTGGCCCTCTCTGCTTTCCTGCGGACTCCATCCTCAAAAGAACCTGTTTTCGCTTTCGACGCCCTACGGAGCAAAAAAGACAAACGTCCAGCTTTTGCTGCCACAGCAAAGGTGCCAGCAGGAAATATGATGCTGGTCCTCACTGCCTCCTGGAACCTCTTTAAATGCCACAGACAATTTGGCCCTCTCTGCTTTCCTGCGGACTCCATCCTCAAAAGCACCTGTTTTCGCTTTCAGTAGCCTCCGGAGCAAAAAAGACAAATGTCCAGCTTTTGCTGCCACAACAAAGGTGCCAGCGGGGAAAAGTAATGCTGGTTCTCACTGCCTCCTGGAACCCTTTCAAATGCCACAGACAATTTGGCCCTCTCTGCTTTCCTGCGGACTCCATCCTCAAAAGCACCTATTTTCGCTTTCGGCAGCCTCCGGAGCAAAAAAGACAAACGTCCAGCTTTTGCTGCCACAGCAAAGGTGCCAGCGGGGAAAAGTAATGCTGGTTCTCACTGCCTCCTGGAACCCTTTCAAATGCCCCAGACAATTTGGCCCTCTCTGCTTTCCTGCGGACTCCATCCTCAAAAGCACCTGTTTTCGCTTTCGGCAGCGTCCGGAGCAAAAAAGACAAACGTCCAGCTTTTGCTGCCACAGCAAATGTGCCAGCGGGGAAAAGTAATGCTGGTTCTCACTGCCTCCTGGAACTCCTTCAAATGCCTCAGAGAATTTGGCCCTCTCTGCTTTCCTGCAGACTCCATCCTCAAAAGCACCTGTTTTCGCTTTCGGCAGCCTCCGGAGCAAAAAAGACAAACGTCCAGCTTTTGCTGCCACAGCAAAGGTGCCAGCGGGGAAAAGTAATGCTGGTTCTCACTGCCTCCTGGAACCCTTTCAAATGCCACAGACAATTTGGCCCTCTCTGCTTTCCTGCGGACTCCATCCTCAAAAGCACCTGTTTTCGCTTTCGGCAGCCTCCGGAGCAAAAAAGACAAACGTCCAGATTTTGCTGCCACAGCAAAGGTGCCAGCGGGGAAAAGTAATGCTGGTTCTCACTGCCTCCTGGAACCCTTTCAAATGCCACAGACAATTTGGCCCTCTCTGCTTTCCTGCGGACTCCATCCTCAAAAGCACCTGTTTTCGCTTTCGGCAGCCTCCGGAGCAAAAAAGACAAACGTCCAGCTTTTGCTGCCACAGCAAAGGTGCCAGCGGGGAAAAGTAATGCTGGTTCTCACTGCCTCCTGGAACCCTTTCAAATGCCACAGACAATTTGGCCCTCTCTGCTTTCCTGCGGACTCCATCCTCAAAAGAACCTATTTTCGCTTTCGGCGCCCTCCGGAGCAAAAAAGACAAACGTCCAGCTTTTGCTGCCACAGCAAAGGTGCCAGCGGGGAAAAGTAATGCTGGTTCTCACTGCCTCCTGGAACCCTTTCAAATGCCCCAGACAATTTGGCCCTCTCTGCTTTCCTGCGGACTCCATCCTCAAAAGCACCTGTTTTCGCTTTCGGCAGCCTCCGGAGCAAAAAAGACAAACGTCCAGCTTTTGCTGCCAAAGCAAAGGTGCCAGCGGGGAAAAGTAATGCTGGTTCTCACTGCCTCCTGGAACCTCTTCAAATGCCACAGACAATTTGGCCCTCTCTGCTTTCCTGCGGACTCCATCCTCAAAAGCACCTGTTTTCGCTTTCGGCAACCTCCGGAGCAAAAAAGACAAACGTCCAGCTTTTGCTGCCACAGCAAAGGTGCCAGCGGGGAAAAGTAATGCTGGTTCTCACTACCTCCTGGAACCCTTTCAAATGCCACAGACAATTTGGCCCTCTCTGCTTTCCTGCGGACTCCATCCTCAAAAGCACCTGTTTTCGCTTTCGGCAACCTCCGGAGCAAAAAAGACAAACGTCCAGCTTTTGCTGCCACAGCAAAGGTGCCAGCGGGGAAAAGTAATGCTGGTTCTCACTGCCTCCTGGAACCCTTTCAAATGCCACAGACAATTTGGCCCTCTCTGCTTTCCTGCGGACTCCATCCTTAAAAGCACCTGTTTTCGCTTTCGGCAGCCTCCGGAGCAAAAAAGACAAACGTCCAGCTTTTGCTGCCACAGCAAAGGTGCCAGCGGGAAAAAGTAATGCTGGTTCTCACTGCCTCCTGGAACTCCTTCAAATGCCCCAGACAATTTGGCTCTCTCTGCTTTCCTGCGGACTCCATCCTCAAAAGCACCTGTTTTCGCTTTCGGCAGCCTCCGGAGCAAAAAAGACAAACGTCCAGCTTTTGCTGCCACAGCAAAGGTGCCAGCGGGGAAAAGTAATGCTGGTTCTCACTGCCTCCTGGAACCTCTTCAAATGCCCCAGACAATTTGGCCCTCTCTGCTTTCCTGCGGACTCCATCCTCAAAAGCACCTGTTCTCGCTTTCGGCAACCTCCGGAGCAAAAAAGACAAACGTCCAGCTTTTGCTGCCACAGCAAAGGTGCCAGCGGGGAAAAGTAATGCTGGTTCTCACTGCCTCCTGGAACCTCTTCAAATGCCCCAGACAATTTGGCCCTCTCTGCTTTCCTGCGGACTCCATCCTCAAAAGCACCTGTTTTCGCTTTTGGCAACCTCCGGAGCAAAAAAGACAAACGTCCAGCTTTTGCTGCCACAGCAAAGGTGCCAGCGGGGAAAAGTAATGCTGGTTCTCACTGCCTCCTGGAACCCTTTCAAATGCCCCAGACAATTTGGCCCTCTCTGCTTTCCTGCGGACTCCATCCTCAAAAGCACCTGTTTTCGCTTTCGGCAGCGTCCGGAGCAAAAAAGACAAACGTCCAGCTTTTGCTGCCACAGCAAAGGTGCCAGCGGGGAAAAGTAATGCTGGTTCTCACTGCCTCCTGGAACCCTTTCAAATGCCCCAGACAATTAAGCCCTCTCTGCTTTCCTGCGGACTCTATCCTCAAAAGCGCCTTTTTTCACTTTCGGCGCCCTCCGGTGGTAAAAAGACAAACGTCCAGCTTTTGCTGCCACAGCAAAGGTGCCAGCGGGGAAAAGTGATGCTGGTTCTCACTGCCTCCTGGAACTCTTTCAAATGCCACAGACAATTTGGCCCTCTCTGCTTTCCTGCGGACTCCATCCTCAAAAGCACCTATTTTCGCTTTCGGCAGCCTCCGGAGCAAAAAAGACAAACGTCCAGCTTTTGCTGCCACAGCAAAGGTGCCAGCGGGGAAAAGTAATGCTGGTTCTCACTGCCTCCTGGAACCCTTTCAAATGCCACAGACAATTTGGCCCTCTCTGCTTTCCTGTGGACTCCATCCTCAAAAGCACCTCTTTTCGCTTTCGGCAGCCTCCGGAGCAAAAAAGACAAACGTCCAGCTTTTGCTGCCACAGCAAAGGTGCCAGCGGGGAAAAGTAATGCTGGTTCTCACTGCCTCCTGGAACCCTTTCAAATGCCACAGACAATTTGGCCCTCTCTGCTTTCCTGCGGACTCCATCCTCAAAAGCACCTGTTTTCGCTTTCGGCAGCCTCCGGAGCAAAAAAGACAAACGTCCAGATTTTGCTGCCACAGCAAAGGTGCCAGCGGGGAAAAGTAATGCTGGTTCTCACTGCCTCCTGGAACCTATTCAAATGCCCCAGACAATTTGGCCCTCTCTGCTTTCCTGCGGACTCCATCCTCAAAAGCACCTGTTTTCGCTTTCGGCAGCCTCCGGAGCAAAAAAGACAAACGTCCAGCTTTTGCTGCCACAGCAAAGGTGCCAGCGGGGAAAAGTAATGCTGGTTCTCACTGCCTCCTGGAACCCTTTCAAATGCCACAGACAATTTGGCCCTCTCTGCTTTCCTGCGGACTCCATCCTCAAAAGCACCTGTTTTCGCTTTCGGCAGCCTCCGGAGCAAAAAAGACAAACGTCCAGCTTTTGCTGCCACAGCAAAGGTGCCAGCGGGGAAAAGTAATGCTGGTTCTCACTGCCTCCTGGAACCTATTCAAATGCCCCAGACAATTTGGCCCTCTCTGCTTTCCTGCGGACTCCATCCTCAAAAGCACCTGTTTTCGCTTTCGGCAGCCTCCGGAGCAAAAAAGACAAACGTCCAGCTTTTGCTGCCACAGCAAAGGTGCCAGCGGGGAAAAGTAATGCTGGTTCTCACTGCCTCCTGGAACCCTTTCAAATGCCACAGACAATTTGGCCCTCTCTGCTTTCCTGCGGACTCCATCCTCAAAAGCACCTGTTTTCGCTTTCAGTAGCCTCCGGAGCAAAAAAGACAAACGTCCAGCTTTTGCTGCCACAACAAAGGTGCCAGCGGGGAAAAGTAATGCTGGTTCTCACTGCCTCCTGGAACCCTTTCAAATGCCACAGACAATTTGGCCCTCTCTGCTTTCCTGCGGACTCCATCCTCAAAAGCACCTGTTTTCGCTTTCGGCAACCTCCGGAGCAAAAAAGACAAACGTCCAGCTTTTGCTGCCACAGCAAAGGTGCCAGCGGGGAAAAGTAATGCTGGTTCTCACTGCCTCCTGGAACCTCTTCAAATGCCCCAGACAATTTGGCCCTCTCTGCTTTCCTGCGGACTCCATCCTCAAAAGCACCTGTTTTCGCTTTTGGCAACCTCCGGAGCAAAAAAGACAAACGTCCAGCTTTTGCTGCCACAGCAAAGGTGCCAGCGGGGAAAAGTAATGCTGGTTCTCACTGCCTCCCGGAACCCTTTCAAATGCCCCAGACAATTTGGCCCTCTCTGCTTTCCTGCGGACTCCATCCTCAAAAGCACCTGTTTTCGCTTTCGGCAGCCTCCGGAGCAAAAAAGACAAACGTCCAGCTTTTGCTGCCGCAGCAAAGGTGCCAGCGGGGAAAAGTAATGCTGGTTCTCACTGCCTCCTGGAACTCTTTCAAATGCCACAGACAATTTGGCCCTCTCTGCTTTCCTGCGGACTCCATCCTCAAAAGCACCTGTTTTCGCTTTCGGCAGCCTCCGGAGCAAAAAAGACAAACGTCCAGCTTTTGCTGCCACAGCAAAGGTGCCAGCGGGGAAAAGTAATGCTGGTTCTCACTGCCTCCTGGAACCTCTTCAAATGCCACAGACAATTTGGCCCTCTCTGCTTTCCTGCGGACTCCATCCTCAAAAGCACCTGTTTTCGCTTTCGGCAACCTCCGGAGCAAAAAAGACAAACGTCCAGCTTTTGCTGCCACAGCAAAGGTGCCAGCGGGGAAAAGTAATGCTGGTTCTCACTGCCTCCTGGAACCTCTTCAAATGCCCCAGACAATTTGGCCCTCTCTGCTTTCCTGCGGACTCCATCCTCAAAAGCACCTGTTTTCGCTTTTGGCAACCTCCGGAGCAAAAAAGACAAACGTCCAGCTTTTGCTGCCACAGCAAAGGTGCCAGCGGGGAAAAGTAATGCTGGTTCTCACTGCCTCCTGGAACCCTTTCAAATGCCCCAGACAATTTGGCCCTCTCTGCTTTCCTGCGGACTCCATCCTCAAAAGCACCTGTTTTCGCTTTCGGCAGCCTCCGGAGCAAAAAATACAAACGTCCAGCTTTTGCTGCCGCAGCAAAGGTGCCAGCGGGGAAAAGTAATGCTGGTTCTCACTGCCTCCTGGAACTCTTTCAAATGCCACAGACAATTTGGCCCTCTCTGCTTTCCTGCGGACTCCATCCTCAAAAGAACCTGTTTTCGCTTTCGACGCCCTACGGAGCAAAAAAGACAAACGTCCAGCTTTTGCTGCCACAGCAAAGGTGCCAGCAGGAAATATGATGCTGGTCCTCACTGCCTCCTGGAACCTCTTTAAATGCCACAGACAATTTGGCCCTCTCTGCTTTCCTGCGGACTCCATCCTCAAAAGCACCTGTTTTCGCTTTCAGTAGCCTCCGGAGCAAAAAAGACAAACGTCCAGCTTTTGCTGCCACAACAAAGGTGCCAGCGGGGAAAAGTAATGCTGGTTCTCACTGCCTCCTGGAACCCTTTCAAATGCCACAGACAATTTGGCCCTCTCTGCTTTCCTGCGGACTCCATCCTCAAAAGCACCTATTTTCGCTTTCGGCAGCCTCCGGAGCAAAAAAGACAAACGTCCAGCTTTTGCTGCCACAGCAAAGGTGCCAGCGGGGAAAAGTAATGCTGGTTCTCACTGCCTCCTGGAACCCTTTCAAATGCCCCAGACAATTTGGCCCTCTCTGCTTTCCTTCGGACTCCATCCTCAAAAGCACCTGTTTTCGCTTTCGGCAGCGTCCGGAGCAAAAAAGACAAACGTCCAGCTTTTGCTGCCACAGCAAAGGTGCCAGCGGGGAAAAGTAATGCTGGTTCTCACTGCCTCCTGGAACCCTTTCAAATGCCACAGACAATTTGGCCCTCTCTGCTTTCCTGCGGACTCCATCCTCAAAAGCACCTGTTTTCGCTTTCGGCAGCCTCCGGAGCAAAAAAGACAAACGTCCAGCTTTTGCTGCCACAGCAAAGGTGCCAGCGGGGAAAAGTAATGCTGGTTCTCACTGCCTCCTGGAACCCTTTCAAATGCCACAGACAATTTGGCCCTCTCTGCTTTCCTGCGGACTCCATCCTCAAAAGCACCTCTTTTCGCTTTCGGCAGCCTCCGGAGCAAAAAAGACAAACGTCCAGCTTTTGCTGCCAAAGCAAAGGTGCCAGCGGGGAAAAGTAATGCTGGTTCTCACTGCCTCCTGGAACCTCTTCAAATGCCCCAGACAATTTGGCCCTCTCTGCTTTCCTGCGGACTCCATCCTCAAAAGCACCTGTTTTCGCTTTCGGCAACCTCCGGAGCAAAAAAGACAAACGTCCAGCTTTTGCTGCCACAGCAAAGGTGCCAGCGGGGAAAAGTAATGCTGGTTCTCACTACCTCCTGGAACCCTTTCAAATGCCACAGACAATTTGGCCCTCTCTGCTTTCCTGCGGACTCCATCCTCAAAAGCACCTGTTTTCGCTTTCGGCAGCCTCCGGAGCAAAAAAGACAAACGTCCAGCTTTTGCTGCCACAGCAAAGGTGCCAGCGGGGAAAAGTAATGCTGGTTCTCACTGCCTCCTGGAACCTCTTCAAATGCCCCAGACAATTTGGCCCTCTCTGCTTTCCTGCGGACTCCATCCTCAAAAGCACCTGTTTTCGCTTTCGGCAACCTCCGGAGCAAAAAAGACAAACGTCCAGCTTTTGCTGCCACAGCAAAGGTGCCAGCGGGGAAAAGTAATGCTGGTTCTCACTGCCTCCTGGAACCTCTTCAAATGCCCCAGACAATTTGGCCCTCTCTGCTTTCCTGCGGACTCCATCCTCAAAAGCACCTGTTTTCGCTTTTGGCAACCTCCGGAGCAAAAAAGACAAACGTCCAGCTTTTGCTGCCACAGCAAAGGTGCCAGCGGGGAAAAGTAATGCTGGTTCTCACTGCCTCCTGGAACCCTTTCAAATGCCCCAGACAATTTGGCCCTCTCTGCTTTCCTGCGGACTCCATCCTCAAAAGCACCTGTTTTCGCTTTCGGCAGCCTCCGGAGCAAAAAAGACAAACGTCCAGCTTTTGCTGCCGCAGCAAAGGTGCCAGCGGGGAAAAGTAATGCTGGTTCTCACTGCCTCCTGGAACCCTTTCAAATGCCACAGACAATTTGGCCCTCTCTGCTTTCCTGCGGACTCCATCCTCAAAAGAACCTGTTTTCGCTTTCGACGCCCTACGGAGCAAAAAAGACAAACGTCCAGCTTTTGCTGCCACAGCAAAGGTGCCAGCAGGAAATATGATGCTGGTCCTCACTGCCTCCTGGAACCTCTTTAAATGCCACAGACAATTTGGCCCTCTCTGCTTTCCTGCGGACTCCATCCTCAAAAGCACCTGTTTTCGCTTTCAGTAGCCTCCGGAGCAAAAAAGACAAACGTCCAGCTTTTGCTGCCACAACAAAGGTGCCAGCGGGGAAAAGTAATGCTGGTTCTCACTGCCTCCTGGAACCCTTTCAAATGCCACAGACAATTTGGCCCTCTCTGCTTTCCTGCGGACTCCATCCTCAAAAGCACCTATTTTCGCTTTCGGCAGCCTCCGGAGCAAAAAAGACAAACGTCCAGCTTTTGCTGCCACAGCAAAGGTGCCAGCGGGGAAAAGTAATGCTGGTTCTCACTGCCTCCTGGAACCCTTTCAAATGCCCCAGACAATTTGGCCCTCTCTGCTTTCCTTCGGACTCCATCCTCAAAAGCACCTGTTTTCGCTTTCGGCAGCGTCCGGAGCAAAAAAGACAAACGTCCAGCTTTTGCTGCCACAGCAAAGGTGCCAGCGGGGAAAAGTAATGCTGGTTCTCACTGCCTCCTGGAACCCTTTCAAATGCCACAGACAATTTGGCCCTCTCTGCTTTCCTGCGGACTCCATCCTCAAAAGCACCTGTTTTCGCTTTCGGCAGCCTCCGGAGCAAAAAAGACAAACGTCCAGCTTTTGCTGCCACAGCAAAGGTGCCAGCGGGGAAAAGTAATGCTGGTTCTCACTGCCTCCTGGAACCCTTTCAAATGCCACAGACAATTTGGCCCTCTCTGCTTTCCTGCGGACTCCATCCTCAAAAGCACCTGTTTTCGCTTTCGGCAACCTCCGGAGCAAAAAAGACAAACGTCCAGCTTTTGCTGCCACAGCAAAGGTGCCAGCGGGGAAAAGTAATGCTGGTTCTCACTGCCTCCTGGAACCCTTTCAAATGCCCCAGACAATTTGGCCCTCTCTGCTTTCCTGCGGACTCCATCCTCAAAAGCACCTGTTTTCGCTTTCGGCAACCTCCGGAGCAAAAAAGACAAACGTCCAGCTTTTGCTGCCACAGCAAAGGTGCCAGCGGGGAAAAGTAATGCTGGTTCTCACTGCCTCCTGGAACCCTTTCAAATGCCACAGACAATTTGGCCCTCTCTGCTTTCCTGCGGACTCCATCCTCAAAAGCACCTGTTTTCGCTTTCGGCAACCTCCGGAGCAAAAAAGACAAACGTCCAGCTTTTGCTGCCACAGCAAAGGTGCCAGCGGGGAAAAGTAATGCTGGTTCTCACTGCCTCCTGGAACCCTTTCAAATGCCACAGACAATTTGGCCCTCTCTGCTTTCCTGCGGACTCCATCCTTAAAAGCACCTGTTTTCGCTTTCGGCAGCCTCCGGAGCAAAAAAGACAAACGTCCAGCTTTTGCTGCCACAGCAAAGGTGCCAGCGGGAAAAAGTAATGCTGGTTCTCACTGCCTCCTGGAACTCCTTCAAATGCCACAGACAATTTGGCCCTCTCTGCTTTCCTGCGGACTCCATCCTCAAAAGCACCTGTTTTCGCTTTCGGCAGCCTCCGGAGCAAAAAAGACAAACGTTCAGCTTTTGCTGCCACAGCAAAGGTGCCAGCGGGGAAAAGTAATGCTGGTTCTCACTGCCTCCTGGAACCTCTTCAAATGCCCCAGACAATTTGGCCCTCTCTGCTTTCCTGCGGACTCCATCCTCAAAAGCACCTGTTCTCGCTTTCGGCAACCTCCGGAGCAAAAAAGACAAACGTCCAGCTTTTGCTGCCACAGCAAAGGTGCCAGCGGGGAAAAGTAATGCTGGTTCTCACTGCCTCCTGGAACCTCTTCAAATGCCCCAGACAATTTGGCCCTCTCTGCTTTCCTGCGGACTCCATCCTCAAAAGCACCTGTTTTCGCTTTTGGCAACCTCCGGAGCAAAAAAGACAAACGTCCAGCTTTTGCTGCCACAGCAAAGGTGCCAGCGGGGAAAAGTAATGCTGGTTCTCACTGCCTCCTGGAACCCTTTCAAATGCCCCAGACAATTTGGCCCTCTCTGCTTTCCTGCGGACTCCATCCTCAAAAGCACCTGTTTTCGCTTTCGGCAGCGTCCGGAGCAAAAAAGACAAACGTCCAGCTTTTGCTGCCACAGCAAAGGTGCCAGCGGGGAAAAGTAATGCTGGTTCTCACTGCCTCCTGGAACCCTTTCAAATGCCCCAGACAATTAAGCCCTCTCTGCTTTCCTGCGGACTCTATCCTCAAAAGCGCCTTTTTTCACTTTCGGCGCCCTCCGGTGGTAAAAAGACAAACGTCCAGCTTTTGCTGCCACAGCAAAGGTGCCAGCGGGGAAAAGTGATGCTGGTTCTCACTGCCTCCTGGAACTCTTTCAAATGCCACAGACAATTTGGCCCTCTCTGCTTTCCTGCGGACTCCATCCTCAAAAGCACCTATTTTCGCTTTCGGCAGCCTCCGGAGCAAAAAAGACAAACGTCCAGCTTTTGCTGCCACAGCAAAGGTGCCAGCGGGGAAAAGTAATGCTGGTTCTCACTGCCTCCTGGAACCCTTTCAAATGCCACAGACAATTTGGCCCTCTCTGCTTTCCTGTGGACTCCATCCTCAAAAGCACCTCTTTTCGCTTTCGGCAGCCTCCGGAGCAAAAAAGACAAACGTCCAGCTTTTGCTGCCACAGCAAAGGTGCCAGCGGGGAAAAGTAATGCTGGTTCTCACTGCCTCCTGGAACCCTTTCAAATGCCACAGACAATTTGGCCCTCTCTGCTTTCCTGCGGACTCCATCCTCAAAAGCACCTGTTTTCGCTTTCGGCAGCCTCCGGAGCAAAAAAGACAAACGTCCAGCTTTTGCTGCCACAGCAAAGGTGCCAGCGGGGAAAAGTAATGCTGGTTCTCACTGCCTCCTGGAACCTATTCAAATGCCCCAGACAATTTGGCCCTCTCTGCTTTCCTGCGGACTCCATCCTCAAAAGCACCTGTTTTCGCTTTCGGCAGCCTCCGGAGCAAAAAAGACAAACGTCCAGCTTTTGCTGCCACAGCAAAGGTGCCAGCGGGGAAAAGTAATGCTGGTTCTCACTGCCTCCTGGAACCCTTTCAAATGCCACAGACAATTTGGCCCTCTCTGCTTTCCTGCGGACTCCATCCTCAAAAGCACCTGTTTTCGCTTTCGGCAGCCTCCGGAGCAAAAAAGACAAACGTCCAGCTTTTGCTGCCACAGCAAAGGTGCCAGCGGGGAAAAGTAATGCTGGTTCTCACTGCCTCCTGGAACCTATTCAAATGCCACAGACAATTTGGCCCTCTCTGCTTTCCTGCGGACTCCATCCTCAAAAGCACCTGTTTTCGCTTTCGGCAGCCTCCGGAGCAAAAAAGACAAACGTCCAGCTTTTGCTGCCACAGCAAAGGTGCCAGCGGGGAAAAGTAATGCTGGTTCTCACTGCCTCCTGGAACTCCTTCAAATGCCCCAGACAATTTGGCTCTCTCTGCTTTCCTGCGGACTCCATCCTCAAAAGCACCTGTTTTCGCTTTCGGCAGCCTCCGGAGCAAAAAAGACAAACGTCCAGCTTTTGCTGCCACAGCAAAGGTGCCAGCGGGGAAAAGTAATGCTGGTTCTCACTGCCTCCTGGAACCTCTTCAAATGCCACAGACAATTTGGCCCTCTCTGCTTTCCTGCGGACTCCATCCTCAAAAGCACCTGTTTTCGCTTTCGGCAACCTACGGAGCAAAAAAGACAAACGTCCAGCTTTTGCTGCCACAGCAAAGGTGCCAGCGGGGAAAAGTAATGCTGGTTCTCACTGCCTCCTGGAACCCTTTCAAATGCCACAGACAATTTGGCCCTCTCTGCTTTCCTGCGGACTCCATCCTCAAAAGCACCTGTTTTCGCTTTTGGCAACCTCCGGAGCAAAAAAGACAAACGTCCAGCTTTTGCTGCCACAGCAAAGGTGCCAGCGGGGAAAAGTAATGCTGGTTCTCACTGCCTCCTGGAACCTGTTCAAATGCCCCAGACAATTTGGCCCTCTCTGCTTTCCTGTGGACTCCATCCTCAAAAGCACCTGTTTTCGCTTTCGGCAGCCTCCGGAGCAAAAAAGACAAACGTCCAGCTTTTGCTGCCACAGCAAAGGTGCCAGCGGGGAAAAGTAATGCTGGTTCTCACTGCCTCCTGGAACCCTTTCAAATGCCCCAGACAATTAAGCCCTCTCTGCTTTCCTGCGGACTCTATCCTCAAAAGCGCCTTTTTTCACTTTCGGCGCCCTCCGGTGTTAAAAAGACAAACGTCCAGCTTTTGCTGCCACAGCAAAGGTGCCAGCGGGGAAAAGTGATGCTGGTTCTCACTGCCTCCTGGAACTCTTTCAAATGCCCCAGACAATTTGGCTCTCTCTGCTTTCCTGCGGACTCCATCCTCAAAAGCACCTATTTTCGCTTTCGACAGCCTCCGGAGCAAAAAAGACAAACGTCCAGCTTTTGCTGCCACAGCAAAGGTGCCAGCGGGGAAAAGTAATGCTGGTTCTCACTGCCTCCTGGAACCTCTTCAAATGCCCCAGACAATTTGGCCATCTCTGCTTTCGTGCGGACTCCATCCTCAAAAGCACCTGTTTTCGCTTTCGGCAGCCTCCGGAGCAAAAAAGACAAACGTCCAGCTTTTGCTGCCACAGCAAAGGTGCCAGTGGGGAAAAGTAATGCTGGTTCTCACTGCCTCCTGGAACCCTTTCTAATGCCACAGACAATTTGGCCCTCTCTGCTTTTCTGCGGACTCCGTCCTCAAAAGCACCTGTTTTCGCTTTCGGCAGCCTCCGGAGCAAAAAAGACAAACGTCCAGCTTTTGCTGCCACAGCAAAGGTGCCAGCGGGGAAAAGTAATGCTGGTTCTCACTGCCTCCTGGAACCTATTCAAATGCCCCAGACAATTTGGCCCTCTCTGCTTTCCTGCGGACTCCATCCTCAAAAGCACCTATTTTCCCTTTCGGCGCCCTCCGGAGCAAAAAAGACAAACGTCCAGCTTTTGCTGCCACAGCAAAGGTGCCAGCGGGGAAAAGTAATGCTGGTTCTCACTGCCTCCTGGAACCCTTTCAAATGCCACAGACAATTTGGCCCTCTCTGCTTTCCTGCGGACTCCATCCTCAAAAGCACCTGTTTTCGCTTTCGGCAGCCTCCGGAGCAAAAAAGACAAACGTCCAGCTTTTGCTGCCACAGCAAAGGTGCCAGCGGGGAAAAGTAATGCTGGTTCTCACTGCCTCCTGGAACCTCTTCAAATGCCCCAGACAATTTGGCCCTCTCTGCTTTCCTGCGGACTCCATCCTCAAAAGCACCTGTTTTCGCTTTCGGCCACCTCCGGAGCAAAAAAGACAAACGTCCAGCTTTTGCTGCCACAGCAAAGGTGCCAGCGGGGAAAAGTAATGCTGGTTCTCACTACCTCCTGGAACCCTTTCAAATGCCACAGACAATTTGGCCCTCTCTGCTTTCCTGCGGACTCCATCCTCAAAAGCACCTGTTTTCGCTTTCGGCAACCTCCGGAGCAAAAAAGACAAACGTCCAGCTTTTGCTGCCACAGCAAAGGTGCCAGCGGGGAAAAGTAATGCTGGTTCTCACTGCCTCCTGGAACCCTTTCAAATGCCACAGACAATTTGGCCCTCTCTGCTTTCCTGCGGACTCCATCCTCAAAAGCACCTGTTTTCGCTTTCGGCAGCCTCCGGAGCAAAAAAGACAAACGTCCAGCTTTTGCTGCCACAGCAAAGGTGCCAGCGGGGAAAAGTAATGCTGGTTCTCACTGCCTCCTGGAACTCCTTCAAATGCCCCAGACAATTTGGCTCTCTCTGCTTTCCTGCGGACTCCATCCTCAAAAGCACCTGTTTTCGCTTTCGGCAGCCTCCGGAGCAAAAAAGACAAACGTCCAGCTTTTGCTGCCACAGCAAAGGTGCCAGCGGGGAAAAGTAATGCTGGTTCTCACTGCCTCCTGGAACCTCTTCAAATGCCACAGACAATTTGGCCCTCTCTGCTTTCCTGCGGACTCCATCCTCAAAAGAACCTGTTTTCGCTTTCGACGCCCTACGGAGCAAAAAAGACAAACGTCCAGCTTTTGCTGCCACAGCAAAGGTGCCAGCAGGAAATATGATGCTGGTCCTCACTGCCTCCTGGAACCTCTTTAAATGCCACAGACAATTTGGCCCTCTCTGCTTTCCTGCGGACTCCATCCTCAAAAGCACCTGTTTTCGCTTTCAGTAGCCTCCGGAGCAAAAAAGACAAACGTCCAGCTTTTGCTGCCACAACAAAGGTGCCAGCGGGGAAAAGTAATGCTGGTTCTCACTGCCTCCTGGAACCCTTTCAAATGCCACAGACAATTTGGCCCTCTCTGCTTTCCTGCGGACTCCATCCTCAAAAGCACCTGTTTTCGCTTTCGGCAGCCTCCGGAGCAAAAAGACAAACGTCCAGCTTTTGCTGCCACAGCAAAGGTGCCAGCGGGGAAAGTAATGCTGGTTCTCACTGCCTCCTGGAACCCTTTCAAATGCCACAGACAATTTGGCCCTCTCTGCTTTCCTGCGGACTCCATCCTCAAAAGCACCTGTTTTCGCTTTCGGCAGCCTCCGGAGCAAAAAAAGACAAACGTCCAGCTTTTGCTGCCACAGCAAAGGTGCCCAGCGGGGAAAAGTAATGCTGGTTCTCACTGCCTCCTGGAACCCTTTCAAATGCCACAGACAATTTGGCCCTCTCTGCTTTCTGTGGACTCCATCCTCAAAAGCACCTCTTTTCGCTTTCGGCAGCCTCCGGAGCAAAAAAGACAAACGTCCAGCTTTTGCTGCCACAGCAAAGGTGCCAGCGGGGAAAAGTAATGCTGGTTCTCACTGCCTCCTGGAAACCCTTTCAAATGCCACAGACAATTTGGCCCTCTCTGCTTTCCTGCGGACTCCATCCTCAAAAGAACCTATTTTCGCTTTCGGCGCCCTCCGGAGCAAAAAAGACAAACGTCCAGCTTTTGCTGCCACAGCAAAGGTGCCAGCGGGGAAAAGTAATGCTGGTTCTCACTGCCTCCTGGAACCCTTTCAAATGCCACAGACAATTTGGCCCTCTCTGCTTTCCTGCGGACTCCATCCTCAAAAGAACCTGTTTTCGCTTTCGACGCCCTACGGAGCAAAAAAGACAAACGTCCAGCTTTTGCTGCCACAGCAAAGGTGCCAGCAGGAAATATGATGCTGGTCTCACTGCCTCCTGGAACCTCTTTAAATGCCACAGACAATTTGGCCCTCTCTGCTTTCCTGCGGACTCCATCCTCAAAAGCACCTGTTTTCGCTTTCAGTAGCCTCCGGAGCAAAAAAGACAAACGTCCAGCTTTTGCTGCCACAACAAAGGTGCCAGCGGGGAAAAGTAATGCTGGTTCTCACTGCCTCCTGGAACCTTTCAAATGCCACAGACAATTTGGCCCTCTCTGCTTTCCTGCGGACTCCATCCTCAAAAGCACCTATTTTCGCTTTCGGCAGCCTCCCGGAGCAAAAAAGACAAACGTCCAGCTTTTGCTGCCACAGCAAAGGTGCCAGCGGGGAAAAGTAATGCTGTTCTCACTGCCTCCTGGAACCCCTTTCAAATGCCCCAGACAATTTGGCCCTCTCTGCTTTCCTTCGGACTCCATCCTCAAAAGCACCTGTTTTCGCTTTCGGCAGCGTCCGGAGCAAAAAAGACAAACGTCCAGCTTTTGCTGCCACAGCAAAGGTGCCAGCGGGGAAAAGTAATGCTGGTTCTCACTGCCTCCTGGAACCCTTTCAAATGCCACAGACAATTTGGCCCCTCTCTGCTTTCCTGCGGACTCCATCCTCAAAAGCACCTGTTTTCGCTTTCGGCAGCCTCCGGAGCAAAAAAGACAAACGTCCAGCTTTTGCTGCCACAGCAAAGGTGCCAGCGGGGAAAAGTAATGCTGGTTCTCACTGCCTCCTGGAACCCTTTCAAATGCCACAGACAATTTGGCCCTCTCTGCTTTCCTGCGGACTCCATCCTCAAAAGCACCTGTTTTCGCTTTCGGCAACCTCCGGAGCAAAAAAGACAAACGTCCAGCTTTTGCTGCCACAGCAAAGGTGCCAGCGGGGAAAAGTAATGCTGGTTCTCACTGCCTCCTGGAACCCTTTCAAATGCCCCAGACAATTTGGCCCTCTCTGGCTTTCCTGCGGACTCCATCCTCAAAAGCACCTGTTTTCGCTTTCGGCAACCTCCGGAGCAAAAAAGACAAACGTCCAGCTTTTGCTGCCACAGCAAAGGTGCCAGCGGGGAAAAGTAATGCTGGTTCTCACTGCCTCCTGGAACCCTTTCAAATGCCACAGACATTTGGCCCTCTCTGCTTTCCTGCTGACTCCATCCTCAAAAGCACCTGTTTTCCGCTTTCGGCAACCTCCGGAGCAAAAAAGACAAACGTCCAGCTTTTGCTGCCACAGCAAAGGTGCCAGCGGGGAAAAGTAATGCTGGTTCTCACTGCCTCCTGGAACCCTTTCAAATGCCACAGACAATTTGGCCCATCTCTGCTTTCCTGCGGACTCCATCCTTAAAAGCACCTGTTTTCGCTTTCGGCAGCCTCCGGAGCAAAAAAGACAAACGTCCAGCTTTTGCTGCCACAGCAAAGGTGCCAGCGGGGAAAAAGTAATGCTGGTTCTCACTGCCTCCTGGAACTCCTTCAAATGCCACAGACAATTTGGCCTCTCTGCTTTCCTGCGGACTCCATCCTCAAAAGCACCTGTTTTCGCTTTCGGCAGCCTCCGGAGCAAAAAAAGACAAACGTTCAGCTTTTGCTGCCACAGCAAAGGTGCCAGCGGGGAAAAGTAATGCTGGTTCTCACTGCCTCCTGGAACCTCTTCAAATGCCCCAGACAATTTGGCCCTCTCTGCTTTCCTGCGGACTCCATCCTCAAAAGCACTGTTCTCGCTTTCGGCAACCTCCGGAGCAAAAAAGACAAACGTCCAGCTTTTGCTGCCACAGCAAAGGTGCCAGCGGGGAAAAGTAATGCTGGTTTCTCACTGCCTCCTGGAACCTCTTCAAATGCCCCAGACAATTTGGCCCTCTCTGCTTTCCTGCGGACTCCATCCTCAAAAGCACCTGTTTTCGCTTTTGGCAACCTCCGGAGCAAAAAAGACAAACGTCCAGCTTTTGCTGCCACAGCAAAGGTGCCAGCGGGGAAAAGTAATGCTGGTTCTCACTGCCTCCTGGAACCCTTTTCAAAGCCCCAGACAATTTGGCCCTCTCTGCTTTCCTGCGACTCCATCCTCAAAAGCACCTGTTTTCGCTTTCGGCAGCGTCCGGAGCAAAAAAGACAAACGTCCAGCCTTTTGCTGCCACAGCAAAGGTGCCAGCGGGGAAAAGTAATGCTGGTTCTCACTGCCTCCATGGAACCCTTTCCAAATGCCCCAGACAATTAAGCCCTCTCTGCTTTCCTGCGGACTCTATCCTCAAAAGCGCCTTTTTCACTTTCGGCGCCCTCCGGTGGTAAAAAGACAAACGTCCAGCTTTTGCTGCCACAGCAAAGGTGCCAGCGGGGAAAAGTGATGCTGGTTCTCACTGCCTCCTGGAACTCTTTCAAATGCCACAGACAATTTGGCCTCTCTGCTTTCCTGCGGACTCCATCCTCAAAAGCACCTATTTTCGCTTTCGGCAGCCTCCGGAGCAAAAAAAGACAAACGTCCAGCTTTTGCTGCCACAGCAAAGGTGCCAGCGGGGAAAAGTAATGCTGGTTCTCACTGCCTCCTGGAACCCTTTCAAATGCCACAGACAATTTGGCCCTCTCTGCTTTCCTGTGGACTCCATCCTCAAAAAGCACCTCTTTTCGCTTTCGGCAGGCCTCCGGAGCAAAAAGACAAACGTCCAGCTTTTGCTGCCACAGCAAAGGTGCCAGCCGGGAAAAGTAATGCTGGTTCTCACTGCCTCCTGGAACCCTTTCAAATGCCACAGACAATTTTGGGCCCTCTCTGCTTTCCTGCGGACTCCATCCTCAAAAGCACCTGTTTTCGCTTTCGGCAGCCTCCGGAGCAAAAAGACAAACGTCCAGCTTTTGCTGCCACAGCAAAGGTGCCAGCGGGAAAAG